>NC_135976.1:22906425-23091872 GCF_053455715.1 Rhinoraja longicauda | reverse complement strand
TTTTAAATTCCAGCGAGTATAAGCCTAGCCTATCCAGTCTTTCTTCATATGAAAGTCCTGCCATCCCAGGGATCAATCTGGTGAACCTTCTCTGTACCCCCTCTAAGGCTAGAATGTCTTTCGTCAGATTAGGAGACGAAAACTGTACACAATACTCCAGGTGCGGTCTCACCAAGGCCCTGTACAACTGCAGCAGAACCTCCCTGCTCCTGTACTCAATTCCTCTTGCTATGAATGCTAACATACCATTCGCTTTCTTCACTGTCTGCTGCACCTGCACACTTGCTTTCAATGACTGGTGCACCATGACACCCAGGTCACGTTGCATCTCCCCCTTTCCTAATTGGCCACCATTCAGGTAATACTCTGCTTTCCTGTTCTTGCTGCCAAAGTGGATAACTCCACATTTATCCACATTATATTGCATCTGCCATGCATTTGACCACTCGCCTAATCTATCCAAGTCACTCTGCAGCCTCCTAGCATCCTCCTCGCAGCTAACACTGCCACCCAGCTTCGTGTCATCCGGAAACTTAGTGATGTTGCATTCAAGTCCCTCGTCCAAATCATTAATATATTGTAAATAACTGGGGTCCCAGCACTGAGCCTTGCAGTACCCCACTAGTCGCTGCCTGCCATTCCGAAAAGGACCCGTTTATTCCTACTCTTTGCTTCCTGTCCGCCAACCAATTCTCTATGCACCTCAACACTGAACCCACAATACCGTGTGCTTTAAGTTTGTACACAAATCTCCTATGTGGGACCTTGTCGAATGCCTTCTGAAAGTCCAGATATAACATATCGACTGGTTCTCCCTTATCAACTCTACTAGTTACATCCTCGAAAAATTCTATAAGATTCGTCAGACATGATTTGCCTTTCATAAATCCATGCTGACTTTGTCCGATGATTTCACCACTTTCCAAATGTGGTGCTATCACATCTTCAATAACTGACTCTAGCATTTTCCCCACTACCGATGTTAGGCTAACTGGTCTATAATTCCCCGTTATCTCTCTCCCTCCCTTTTAAAAAATTGGGGTTACATTAGCTACCTTCCAATCCTCAGGAACTACTCCAGAATCTAAAGAGTTTTGAAAAATTATCACTAATGCATCCACTAATTCTGGGGCTACTTCCTTAAGCACTCTGGGATGCAGCTTATCTGGCCCTGGGGATTTGTCGGCCTTTAATCCATTTAATTTACCTAACACCACTTCCCGACTAACCTGGATTACCATCAGTTCCTCCATCCCATGAGACCCCCGTCCCCTGATATTTCCGGTAGATTGTTTATGTCTTCCTTAGTGAAGACAGAACCAAAGTAGTTGTTGAATTGGTCTGCCATCGCCTTGTTCCATATGATCAATTCACCTGTTTCCGACTGCAAGGGACCTACACTTGTCTTAACTCGTCTTTTTCTCTTCACATATCTATAAAAGCTTTTTATGTTCCCTGCCAGTTTTCTCTCATAATCTATTTTCCCTTTCCTAATTAAGCCCTTTGTCCTCCTCTGCTGGACTCTGAATTTCTCCTAGTCCTCTGGTATGCTACTTTTTCTGGCTAATTTATATGCTTCATCTTTTGTTTTAATACTATCCTTGATTTCCCTTGTTAGCCACGGATGCACTACCTTTCCTGGTTTGTTCTTTTGCCAAACTGGGTGAACAATTGTTGTAGTTCATCCATGCAATCTTTAAATGCCTTAAATTGCATGTCCACCGTTAACCCTTTAAGTATCAATTGCCAGCCTATCTTGGACAATTCACGTCTCATACCCTCAAAGTTACCTTTCTTTAAGTTCAGAACACTTGTTTCTGAATTGACTTTGTCACTCTCCATCCTAATGAAGAACTCCACCATATTATGGTCATTCTTGCCCAAGGGGCCTCGCACAACAAGACTGCTAACTAACCGTTCCTCATTACTCAACACCCAGTCTAGAACGGCCTGCTCTCTCGTTGGTTCCTCAACATGTTGGTTTAGAAAACCATCTCGCAAACATTCCAAGAAATCCTCTTCCTTCGCACCCCTGCCAATTTGGTTCACCCAATCTATATGTAGATTGAAGTGACCCATTATAACTGCTGCACCTTTAGTGCACGCATTTCTAATTTCCTGTTTGATGCCATCCCCAACCTCACTACTGCTGTTAGGCGGCCTGTACACAACTCCCACTAGCGTTTTCTGCCACTGAGTGTTTCGCAGCTCTACCCATATCGATTCCACATCCTCCGAGCTAATGTCCTTCCTTTCCAACGCGTTAATCTCCTCTCTAACCAGCAACGCTACCCCACCTCCTTTTCCTTTCTGTCTATCCCGCCTGAATATAGAATATCTCTGGATGTTGAGCTCCCAGCCTTGGTCACCCTGGAGCCATGTCTCCGTAATCCCAACTATATCATAATCATTAATAACTATCTGCACATTTAATTCATCCACCTTATTACGTATACTCCTTGCATTGAGACACAAAGCCTTCAGGCTTGTTTTTATAACACTCTTGCCCCTTATATAATTATGTTGCAAAGTGGTCCTTTTTGATTTTTGCCCTGGATTTGTCTGCCTGCCACTTTTACTTTTCACCTTGTTACCTATTCTTTCTACCCTCATTTTATACCCCTCTGCCTCTCTGCTCTTGGGCGTGTTCCCTTGCTCGACTGGAGAGAACTGCTTCTGCTGTTCTTCAGACTGAGACTGATTGTAAGTTCGTTCTTGAGCGAAGACTGCTGTTGTCGCTGCTATTGTTCTGTACCCCTGTCAGGATGGCAACGGCTCGGGCTCGGCTCGGAGTTACGCAGCTGTGGCTTCGGCTGCGGCTCTGGGGTCACTCGAGGAAAAGCCCTCTGTCGGCTTGGGGTGGTTCGAGTACGGGATCACGGTCCAAACCGGGGACCGGTGGCCCAAGGAGAAGATTTCGGAGAGTCTGTTTGATCTTTTCCACAAGGACGAGATTGCCTCTGCTGAGGTTGGATGGAGTAAATGTCAGCTCATCCTGAAGGAGCAGCAGGATGTGGCCAAGCTTTGGAGAAGGGGCTTACAGTGGGGAACCTTTGTACCGGTCGAAACATGGTTGTCCGCCGTGCGACTGGTTCTCCTGTGCAACGTTCCCACTTTCTTCCGGGATGCGCTCCTTCGCCCACACCTGGCAAAGATTGGGGAGCTGCGGTCCAGGCTGGCTAGGCTTAAGCAGTCCTGGCGCAACAGCACTCGTCTCAAAAGGAGCAATACTTTTAAGGGGTGGCTGCCCATGGAAGTAGGTTTGGGGTTGGACGCGGAGGGAAGCTTCGTCGTCAAGAATGCGGGGCTCCAATTCCGCGTGTACTGGAGTTGGGGGAAGCACGGTGTCATGCGTGCAAAGAGGTCGGGCACTTCCGCAGGGATTGTCCCAATGGCCGGGGTGCGAGATATCCCATTGCTGCAGCCCAGGAAAGCACTGCTGGCCCATCCGGGGCTGCTAGTTTCGCATCGGTAACCCGGGGTTACACTGCTGGCCCATCCGGGGCTGCCACTTCCGCCTCATTGAACGGGGGTGATACTGCTGGCCCATCCAAATGCGGCCGGTTGCACCTTGGCGGCTCAGGACAGCACTAATCCCCGTCCCCCACATCCTGTATCTGCGGCGGAGCTTGATGGCGAGGTGCAGGGGGAGGGCGAGGGGGAGGGGGAGGGATGGCAGACGCAGAGGGGGAGGAAGGCCTGGATGAAGAAGAAACATCCTAAAGCGAGTCCCCCGCAAGCGGCTGGGCCCACGCCCAAACCTGAGCCCAGGCCAAAGGCTGCCTGTTGGCCCGGAGAGGTCCAGGCGGCACCTGGCGGCGTTCAGCAAGGAGCTGAGGAGGTTTGGAAGGTGGCGGGGGAGTTCCAGTTGGGAGCTGCGGTGGCTGAACAAAGGGATGGAAGAGAGGAAGCTGGCCGTGTGGAGGTGGAGGACTCCTCCTTTATAGAGGTCACTGTACCACCGCACATCAGTGGGACAAAGAGAAGGCGTGGGCCTCTTGAGGAAGAGCACGGCCCTGGGCCAAAAGTCAGGGGGCTGCCTACCTCGAGACCCTCCATTCCTGCAGAGGCTGGAAGTCCGGTATTAGTGTCCTCTGGGACGGATGTTGTCCCATCGTCGCAGGGGCCTTCTAGTGGTGGGGGCTCCGGAAACACCGGCTCCTTCAATGGGCCAGAGTGAGGTTACTCCCCTGGTGGTGGGGGCTGGTGACTGGGTGATGCTGGGGGTGGGTCCCCTGTGTGCGGAGGGGGGCGGGGCTGTTCAGGGTCGTGTCGCTCAATCGGATTCCGGGGATGAATGCGGATTGTGGGTCCTGGGGGCGCCCTGTTTTTGATCTTCTCCAGGCCCAGTTGTAGGGGGCGGGGTGAATGTGGTGGCTCATCGCTGTCACAGACGTCAGGACTCTCCCTCGACACTGATCCCGGGGGTAGGATCATGCAGGAGCGGGGGTGGGTCGTGCTGTAGCCAGCTTATGCAGTGAGGAGAGCGAGCTGGCAGCCAGCGGCAGTCTGCCGAACTTGGACCATGACCTTGAGTGCAGTGGGGGGGAGATGTTGCTTCAGGTGTCAGTGGGTTGGCAGAATGCCCGGATTCCAGTGCTGTGTCTCGAGCGGCCAGTATCTGGGAGATTCGAGAGTTTTTGAAGGAACATCAGTGCAGTAGGAGCAAAGTCCGGAGAGCTGCCGAACGGTGGCCAGACCTGGGGGGAACTACCCGGACACTTAGTGCTATCTTTCAGAATAAGGATAGTGGTCTTCTTGAGCCTGAGAAAGCGGCAATTCGGGAAATTTTTGAAACTCCTAAGAGGGAGGGGCTCCACTCCCACAAGGAGTGGGAGGAAAAACCGTAATGTGTCTTCAAGTTCACAGTAGGTAGCCTAAACATAAACGGCGGAAGGGGGGACCTTCGTAGATTCCACCATCTATCGGTCCTCAGAGAAGGGAAGTATGCAGTGAGTTTTCTGCAAGAGACGCATACTGTTGTTAGTGACGAGCCCAACTGGGTCCTGGAGTGGGAAGGCCGGGGGTCTTCATGAGGTTCCTCAGCACAAAGTCAAGTGGGATGGCCTTCCTGTTGGGCCCGACTTTCCAGCCAGAGTTTGAGAAGGTGCAGGAAGTTCTGCCAGGCCCTTTTCTCTATCTGGCCGTGAGCCTGGATGGCGCGCCATTACATTTCATTAACGTGTATGCCCCCCAGCACAGATGCAGGTGCGTTTACTTCATGAGGTGACTGCTCTGCTGAGCACTATTGATTGTGGAGAGTGCGTCTTCCTTGGGGGGGGGGGGGGGGGGTGGGTTTCAAATGTAACCTCGAGGCGCGAGATCACTCTGGTACTCCGTGTGCCCCTGCAGTAGCGAAGAAGTTGAGAGGTGTGATTGAATCTGTTGAGCTGGTTGATGCGTGGCGGAATCTCCACCCTGATTTCAACGTGTTTTCGCGGAGGTCTGGGGGGGGGGGGGGGGGGTGGTTCCCGTATCGATCGTGTGTACATCTCCAGAGCGCATTTCTCCCGGGTTTCCGCAGCCTCCATGCGGCCTGGTGCGAGTGAACTTTATCCCAACACGCACACGGGCTGGGTCCGCGTACTGGCGCTTTGATAACCAGCTGCTGGAGGATCGCCGGTTCCAGGAGTCTTTCAGGCGGTTTTGTGTGAATTGGATAGGCAGAGGGGCTTCCCTTCCATGAGGCAGTGGTGGGATGTGGGAAAGGCTTACATCCTTTTTTTTCAGGACTACACGTGGGCGTCGACCAGAAGGCGGGACGGCTGTGGCCGAGCGACACGAGAAGGAGATACTCGACGCATTCTCACTTGGGTCGGATCGGTGAGGACTCCTGTAAGTGGGGAGAGTTTCAGGAGAGGAAGGAAGCGCTGAGGGACCTGCAGCTTGAGTGGTCTCGAGGTGCTTACGTGAGGTCGCGAGTCCAGATGCTGCACGATCTGGACCGAGCTACACCTTTCTTTCTCTCTCTGGAGAAAGGGCGAGGAGCCCCCAAACAGCTCGTCGATCTACTCGCAGACGATGGCGCCTTTGTCGCAGACCCAGAGGGGAATAGTGCGTTAGTTCGGTCCTTTAATGGAACTCTGTCTCCGCGGATGGTTTCAGCGGGGAGGCTCAGCGGGTTCTGTAGGAGGGGCTACCGACTATAGATAGAGAGGCGTTTGAATAGCTTGACGACTCCTTATCATTGGAGGAGTTGACAGGTGCCCTGCACCAGCTCGGGAGCGGCAAGTCCCCTTGGCTGGATGGGCTGACACTTGAGTTTGTTAGAGCCTTCTGGGATGTCCTGGGGGGTGACTACATGAAGGTTCTGGGGGAGAGCTTGGCGACCGGGGAGATGCCCCTCTCGTGGCGATGGGCAGTTGTTGTCCTGCTGCCCAAGAAGGGCGAACTCCACCTGTTGAAGAACTGGCGCCCGGTCTCTCTCCTCTGTACAGATTATAAAGGTTTTGTATGGGCATTGGCAAATCGCCTGGGTTCCGTTCTTTCCCAACTGATCCACCAGGACCAGTCCTATACAGTCCCTGGCCGGTCCATCGAAGATAACATCCACTTGGTTAGGGACCTGATCCATCTGTCCCAGTGGACTCGTCAGTCAGCTGCTTTTCTATCCCTCGACCAGGAGAAGGCTTTTGACAGGGTGGATCACGATTACCTCTTCGGGACACTGCAAGTGTTTGGATTTGGATAGCATGTTGTGGCCAGGGTCCGGCTTTTGTACACCGCAGCAGAGTTTCTTGTGAAGGTTTACGGTGAGTGGTTGGCTCCCATTCGCTTTGGGAGGGGGGGGGTGCGTCAGGGGTTCCCATGTCTGCTCAGTTGTACTCGGTATGTGTGGATCCATTCCCGTGTCTTCTTTGGAGGCGGTTGGCACGCCTGGTTCGACCAAGGCCGGGGGTGGAGGTGGTTCTCTCGGCCAATGCCGATGATGTTCTTCTTACGTTTACTGGTCCTGTTGACCTGCGGAGGATGCGCGAATGCCAACAGGCTTTCTCCGCTGCATCATCCGCTAGGGTCAACTGCAGTAAGTTCTCCAGACTTCTAGTGGGCCAGTGGCAGGTGGAGCCCCTGCCGGAGGAGATGACAGATTATGCGTGGAGCACCACGTAGCTCCTCTACCTGGGCGTCTACCTGAGTCCCACCGAAGATGCATGGCCGACGACCTGGCAGGACCGTCGCCCGCCTGGGGCACTGGTCAGGCCTGCTTAGGGTTCTTTGTTTCCAAGGTAGGGTTCTGATCAAAAACCAGCTGGTGGCCTCCATGTTATGATACCGGCTGGCAACTCCTGTCCCGCCCTCTATCTTTGTAACTACTGTACAGAAGAGGCTAGTGGATTTCATTTGGGGAGAGAGGGAGCACTGGGTCTTCACAGCAGTCCGGAGTGTCCTGTTAGAGGGGGGTGGCCAGTCCTTGGTATGCGTGCGTACCCAGGTGGCGTCTCTCCGTCTCAGGACTCTGAGGAGGTACGTGTACGCGGAGCACCCTCCCAGATGACACGCTCTGGCCACGTATTTTTTCCCGCCAGGGCAATTGCCTAAGGGGGGCTTTTCAGCTCCTGGTGGCGGGCATCAGTCGACCCGCCACGCGGGGCATGCCAAGGTTTACCGCGATGTGTTAAGTGTGATGAATTTGGTCATCTTCAGTCAGCGCGTTGCTCCTCAGTGGGAGGGGTTGTTGTGGCTGCGAAGGGGGCCGGTCCTCACCCTGTTGTGGTGGGTGTCGGCGTGCGCTTGGAGTGATTCCGGCCGAGCTTACCCCCGCACCGTCGGAACTGCTGATCGGGCCCAAGCTCCGGAATATTTCCCGGGAGCCGGCCCTACACAACTTGAGCCGCCTCTCCCAGATTCCGTGGGCAGACGTTTACTATATAGGATGCTCCTACACACTCTGCACCTCCGCGCCTTTGTCTTTCATCTGGATACGCCTTGGCAGTCTTTGTTGCCACCTGACGGCAGGGGTGGTCCCCAGTGGAGGTCTCTCTAAGATAGAGTCCTCCCCTTATACATCGGGGACCTGTGCTGGAGAGTGTTGCACAGAGCCGTGGTTTGTAACAAATTTTTGAGCCGGTTCACGGACTCGCCGGCCGCTTGTATATTCTGCGGCGAGGAAGAGTCCGTGTTCCACATGTATATGGAGTGTGTGAGGTTGCTGCCCCTGTGTGAGTATCTGAAGGGGTTGCTCCTGAAGTTTTGGCTGCATTTCAGTGCTACGATCCTGGTGTTTGTGCACACGGCTAGGACAGGCGAGGGCCGATCGGGAGGGTGGGATTTCCCTGTCGGTTTGCTCCTTGGCCTGGCCGAGATGGCCATTCGTGGGTCCAGGCAGCAGGCGGTCGATGGTCACACCAGAGTCGACTGCTTACCCCTCTTCCGGGCCTATGTCCGTGCTCGCGTGACCCCGGAGAGGGAACATGCGTTGTCCACGGGGACACTGGAGGCCTTCCGTGAACGCCGGCCGCCGCGCGGGGTCGAGGCTATTGTAAATATAGTTTGCACCATTGTACTGTAATGATTGAGTGATGTATTGTGACCATTGAGTGTTTATTTACTTTTTGGCACACTGTATTTTGTATTTGTTGAATAAAGTCCTTGGAATGGAAAGAAAAGAGAGAGAAAATGAATGCTGAGGCTTCATGTGGCGCACGCATCAATTGGTAGACAATAATTTATCTAGCCCCTTCTAATGGGAAGGTACGTTTAATTTTCTGTGGATACTTTTATCGATTCGTACATGCCTGGCTCTTGCCAGTGCACATTTAGATTCGGTTGTGAAATAGGTACTGTTTCTCCGACTAAATGAAACAGAAAATCAATACACACCTTTTCCTTTTTTGCCGAGTTTCAATTCTAGGTCAAACACGAAATATGATGAAATAAATGGAGGGAAGTAATGATCGACATGTTGTCATGTTACTGGAATTTGGTCTCAGTCGAAGAAGCAGTGCTTATTTATTGATATCTTCCACGGTATTAATTCACATTGTCTGTTTTCGAAGTGAACACCGCGCAATGAACATCATGCTTCACGTAAGACACAAAGGAAAATGGTCCACTTAATTGTGAAGAGAAACACCCAAAGTACGCTGTATCCAGTTGAAGTGAAAGCGGTGGCATGCGGTAATGCAAATGAAGAACGGAAACGGCATTAGCTGACCTATGAAGCCATTGATTCAGTGCAGAGCAGCAACATAAATAGCTAAGCCATATCTTCAGACGTGCACCTTTCTCAATGTATAATTGGAAAGTTGTCTGGGACTAACGAAATATAAATATAATGTGCATATTAACCTGTTCTTTTAAATATTTTAGAGATTTAAAATTACCATGATGATCTCATAGTTCGTGCTACCACTTTGCATATAGCCTATTTCGGACTCACGTATAAAAACAAAATAGGAACGTGTAGGAAGGAACTGCAGATGCTGGTTTACACCGAACATAGACACAAAATGCTGGGGTGAATCAGCGAGAAAGGCAGCATCTCTGGATGGAAGGAATGGGTGAAGTTTCGGGCCGAGGCCCTTCTTCAGACTGTCAAGGAGAGGGAGCCACATAGATAAGGAAGTGTAAGAGATCAAATGAGTTGAAATTCACCGAAAATGAAAACTAGATCAATGTTAGCTAGGTCAATGTGACAACAAAGCAATCAGACATAACGTGTAATGAGGGGGATATTCGGATTGGTTGGAGAACTGGGAAGTGGTGGGATAGAGTGGGAGGGAAAGCAATCACTACTTGATATTCGATAAAGCAACATTCATATCGCTAGGGTGTAAGCCGCCCAAGCGAAATATGAGGTGCTGTTCCTCCAATTTTGCGCTGAGTCTAACTCTGACAATAGAGGCGGCCCAATCGGAAGGCTCAGTGTGGAAATGGGAGCGGACGTTAAAATATTTAGTAACCGGGTATCAGGCAGTTTTAGGTGGATTGAGCGGAGGTGTTCCGCGAAACGATCACCAAGTCTGTTGTTGATCTCACCGATATATTGGAGTACACACCTGGAACAGGGGATAGAGTAGATGAAGTTGGGTGAGGTGCAAATGAATCTCTGCCTCAACTGGAAAGACTGTCGGGGTCCTTGGCCGTAGTCCTGGGAGGAGGTGTTGGTGTATGTGTTGCATCTCGTGCGGTTGCAGGGGAAAGTAGCTGCGGAGGGGCTGGTTTGGGTGGGAATGGACGAGTTAACCCGAGAGTTACGGAGAGAAGGGGTGGAGATGTGAATATGTGGCTAGTGGTGGGATCTCGTTGGAGCTATCAAAAATGTCGGAGGACTACGTTGTGTATGCGACGGCTGTTGGGGTGAAAGGTGAGAACTAGGGGGACTCTGTCCCTGCTGCTACTCGGGGAGGGGGGAAGAAGACCGGAACTGCGGGATATAGAGGAGGCCCCAGTGTAGCCTCCATGATGGGAGAAGGGAATTCCCGTTCCCTAAATAATGAGGATTAAATTACATTCCCCCGTTTACGCCACATCTGCTTCCACGGTTGGGTATTCCATACCAGGACATCTTGGTGTAGACGGTGCGGTGTAGGCGGACGAATTCGGAGTAGGGGAAAGAGTCTTTCCAGGGGACAGGTAGGAAGAAGTGTAGTCTAGATAGCTATGGGAGACATTAGGTTTTAACATATATCAGTCGAAAGTTTATCTCCTGTGATCGAGACGGTGAGATCAAGAAACGGTCGGGAAATGTCGGAGATGGTCCAGATGAATTTGAGTTCTGGGTGGAAATTAGTTGGTTGGAATGTGAATGAAATCGGTGAGCTTTGCATGGGTGCAGGAGGTAGCCCGTTCTATAGAAAAAATGGATTTAACTTATTTACGATCCTATATTGTACCAATTGGGATTGTAAATCAGTTAAATATGTATTTATGTTCGAAAGTAGGGTAGTGGCATGCCCGGTAAAGAACCCAAATAAAGTAAACAGGCACTGGTTGAGAACTTGGGATTTGTCACACATATTTGGCGATGATGTCAATGTGCTCGTTTTACCAATTTGTACCATTTTAGCTTTGCAACAAATCCTCACATCTGTGAGGGATTGGACATGATTGAGCATTAGCAAATTTCGTCTACACTCGATGGAGCTACATGCGTTCATTGCACTAAAATCTAGTAAATGCCCGCGGATATCTTATTTAGTGTTTCACTTCATATAGGTGAAATTGTATAATAAACAAACACATGGAACTTAACGTACATCAGCAAAGATGGAAAGATTCAGAAAGTGTTCACGCATTCAATATCAAATGCTCTTAATGTTAACATACTATGATACCGCAACACAAATATCACGACTCTTCAGTCCCGCCATTTGAGGTTATTTTGCTGAATAGTTCATTGGTAGCTGTATTGTTAATGAACGACCATATGATCCAAATTCAGCGTAATTTCAGCGTCAGTATTGCTGCCTTGTTTGCATATTGTCAATCGCCTATCCAACCACTTGGAATTTTCGTGAAGTTCCCGATCTAACATTGTCATGTCACTTCATACTTACACAGTTTTCTTTGTTTTGATTTAGAACGCGTATCTCGGTTTGATGTATTTAACCTATCTCAGTGAATGAATATTAAGTTCAAGGTCGGCAGAGGAGCGGCCGTTGAAGGAGCAAGTGCGGGGATTGGCTGCAGAAATGTAAACCCTTGGTGTGTTTTTTCACTGTTTTTTCAACGCGGGACATTTAAAACCCAGGCAGGGCCAGCCAGCAACGTCTGACTTCAAGGTTGGCAGAGGAGCCGCAGTTGAGAGAGCGATCGCGGGATTGGCTACAGAATCTAAATTAGTTAATTGGTAAGTGAGTTAATTAGTAAATTGATTAGCAAATAAAAATAGGGCTCGCTATCAGAGAGCAGTATTTTTGAGGTAAAGTGCTTTCGGAGGTGAAGTACGGGTCTTCGGCGAGGAGGCTACATTTATTCGGTTGTGTGTAAAATTAAATTTTGATATTTAAACCTATTGGCATGGTGTCAGGATTATTACTGCAGTGCGATTGCAGCAGGATGTGCGAAGGCTGGGACACCGCTTGTGTCACTGACCACTACACATATGGGAACTATGTCCAGATGCTGCTCCTCAAGGACAGAGTTAAAGAACTGGAGCAGCAACTGGATGACTTCCGTTCCATCCGGGAGGAGGTGGGGAGGGAGTCAACATCGTGGAAGCGTGTGTGCAGTTAACGGCAAGGGAGTGCGGGAAAGGTCACGTTTAAGCTAACAGGGCAGGGGGATATGACTCAATGCAAGGAAGCAGAGGGCCATAAAAGAAAGACAGAAGCAAAGGGAGAAGGGAGGTAAGGAAAACAAACCTGAAAGCTTTGTGCCTAAATGCGAGGAGCATTCGCAATAAGGTGGATGAATTGAATGTGCAGATATTAGTTAAGGAATATGATAAAGTTAGAATTACGGAGACATGGCTCCAGCATAATCAAACATAGGAGCTAAACATGCAGGGGTATTCAATATTCGGGATGGACAGACAGAAAGGAAGAGGAGGCGGGGCTGCATTGCTGGTTAAAGAGCGAGTTAATGCAATAGCAAAGAGCGATATTAGCTTGGATGCTGTAGAATCGATATGTTTAGAACTGCGAAATAGCCAAGGGCAGAAAACGATTGTTTGAGTTGTATCCAGACCACCAATCAGCAGTAGGTAGGTTGGGAACAGCATCAAGCAGAAAATTAGGGATGCATGCAGCCAAGGTACAGCAGATATCTTGGGCGACTTAAATCTACATTTAGATTGGGCCAACGAAATTTGTAGCAGCGTTAGGAGGATTTTTTGGGATGTACACGGGATGTTTTTTACATCAATATGTAGAAGAAACGACTAGAAGACAGGCCATCCTAGACTAGGTATTGTGTAGTGAGGAAGGGTTAGTTAGCGATCTTGTTGTGCAAAGCCCCGTGGGCAACAGTGACCATAATATGGTGGAATTCTGCATTAGGATGGAAAGTGATACGGTTATTTCAGAGACATTGTCTTGAACTTAAAGAAATTAGACTTTGAAGGTATGTGGCGGGAATTGGCTTGGATCGACTGGCAAATTATACTTAAAGGGTTGACGGTAGAGATGTAATGGCAAAGATTTAAAGACCGCATGGATGAACTCAAAGCTGTTCATCCACGTCTGGTGAAAAAATAAAACTGGGAAGATGGCTCATCGTGGCTAACGGGGGAAATCAAGGACAATGTTATATCCAAGGAAAAGGCATATACATTGGCCAGAGGAAGGAGCAAATCGGAGGACAGTGATACATTTAGAACACAACTTAGGAGGACTTAGAGGGTGATTAAGTTGGAGTAAAGAGCATGAGAGAAAGCTAACGGAAATATAAAAACTGACTCTAAAAGCTTCTTCAGATATGCAAAAAGGAAAAGATTTGTCAAGACAAATGTCGGTCCCTTACAATCAGTGACAGGTGAATTTATAATGGGAAACAAGGGAAATGGCAGAACAGTTAAAGAAGTACTTTGTTTGGTTGGGTCTTCATCAAGGAAGACACAATCTCCCAGAAATAGTAGGGGACCGAGGATCTAGTGGGAGGTAGGATCTGAAAGGAATCCTCATTAGTCAGGAAATCGTGTTAGGTAAACTGTTGGGACGGAAGGCAGATAAATCCCCAGGGCCTTATGATCTGCATTCCAGGGTATACAAGGAGTTGGCCCTAGAAATCGTGGATGCATTGGTGATCATTTTCCAATGTTCACTCGACTGGATCAGTCCCTGTGAACTGGAGGATAGACAATGTAACTCCATTTTTTGAGAAGGAAGGGGAGAAAAACGGGGAATTATAGAACAGTTAACCTTACATCGGTCGTGGAGAAGATGCTTGAGTAGATTGTTAAATATGCCATAGCACCGCATTTGGAAAGCATTGACAGGAGCGGTCAAAGTCAGCATGGATTTATGAAGGGGAAATCATGCTTGACTAATCTTCTGGAATTTTTTGAGGATGTAACAAGTAGAATGGATCAGGTAGAGCCAGTGGATGTAGTGTATCTGGACATTCAAAAAAGCCTTTGAATGTGTCCCACACAAGAGATTAGTATGCAAAATTAGAGCACGTGGTATTGGGGGTAGGGTATTGATAAGGACACAGAACAGGTTTGCAGACAGGAAGGAAAGAGTAGGAATTAACGGGTCCTTTTGAGAATGGCAGGCAGTGACTCGTGGGGTGCCGCATGACTCGGTGCTGGGACCACAGTTATTTAAAATATATATTAACGATTTAGACGAGGGATTTAAATGCGACCTCCAAGTTTTCGGATGAAATGGGTGGCAGTTTGAGCTGTGATGAGCATGCTATGAGGCTGTAGGTTGACTTGGATAGGTTGGGTGAGTGGGCGGATGCATGGCAAATGCCGTATAATGTGGATAAATGTGAGGTTATCCGCTTTGGTGGTATGAACAGGAAGGCAGATTATTATCTGAATGGTGTCTGAGCAGGAAAAGGGGAGGCGCAACGGGACCTATTGTGCTTGTACGTTTGTCACTGAAAGGAAGCATGCAGGTACAGCAGGCAGTGAAGAAAGCTAATGGGATGTTGGCCTTCATTGCGAGAGGATTTGAGTTTATGAGGAACGAGGTCCGACTGTAGTTGCACAGGGCACTACAGGTGGTGAGACCGCACCTGGAGTATTGTGTGCAATTCTGCTCTCCTAATTTGAGGAAGGACATTAATGCTATTGAGGTAGTGCAGCGTAGGCTCACCAGGTTAATGCCCGGGATGGCGTGACTGACATGTGATGAAAGTATGGGTCGACTGGGTTTGTATTCCCTGGAATTTAGAAGGATGAGAGGTAATCTTATGGAAATAGAAAATTCTGAGAGGGTTGTATGGGCTAGATGCAGAAAAGTTGTGCCCCATGTTGGGGGGGGGGGGGGGGGGGGGGGGAGGGGGGGGGGTCCAGAACCAGGGGCCACAGATTGAGGAAAGTGGTAGACATTTAGGACTGTGATGAGGAAAACCTTATTCACCCAGAAAATTGTGAATCTATGGAATTATCTGGCATAGAAGGCATTGGAGGCGAATTCACTGGAAGTTTTCAAGAGTGTTAGATTTATCTCTTCGCACGAAAGGAATTATGGGGAAAAGCAGGAATGGGGTACGGATTGTAAATGATCAGCCATTATCACATTGAATGGCGCTGTTGGCTCAATTGGCCTACTCCTGCACTTATCTTTCTATGGTTCTATTTCAAGTTATTATAACCTTTCCTTCTTGTATCCGGAAACCCAGACGTAAAGCTACAAATACTTTCTTTTTGCACGATATTCCTATTCCGTTTACATTTTCCAAGTAGGCGACTGAGCGTACTTGTCTCAAAGGCAGTCCTCAAAACTCTGCTGGAATTCCTTTTGCAAACGATTTATCCATATATGTCCATCAGTTATAAATGTACATTGCCAGATGCACATTGCGACGTCAGTTTTGACATAACTACGACTGGGCGTCGCTCTGGTCTCGCCTGCGGATATGATTTTTTTTTTGGTAGCTAGTGAATAGATATTACTTTCATGGAAATCCAAGTCCTTGTCTTCAGTTTTGAAGTCTATGTAGCATGCTCTAAATTAGATTTGATCAGAGCTCTATACGTTCGTAAGGGTCATACACCCATTTGTACAGCAGACTAAAGGACAGTATAATTCTTCGTTTCGAAATGAAATTGCAACAGAATATTGAAGCATACACATTCTCAGCTGTATGCTGTTCTATCAAAGTTATGCTGCATTTATATTCCTCTCGCCCCAATTAGACAATAGACAATAGACAATAGATGCAGCAGTAGGAGATTCGGCCATTCGAGCCAGCACCACCATTCAATGTGATCATGGCTGATCATTCACAATCAGTACCCCGTTCCTGCCTTCTCCCCTTAACCCCTGACTCCGCTATCTTTAAGAGCTATATCGAGCTCTCTCTTGAAAGCATCCAGAGAATTAGCCTCCACTGCGTTATGAGGCAGATAACTCCACAGATTTGCAACTCTCTGACTGAATGGGCTTTTCCTCATCTCCGTTTTAAATGGCCTACCCCTTTTCCTTAAACTGTGGCCCATGGTTCTGGACTCCCCAACATTGTGAGTATGTTTCTTGCCTCTAACGTGTCCAATCCCTTAATAATCTTATATGTTTCAACAAGATCCCCTCTCATCCTTCTGAATTCCAGCGTATACAAGCCTAGTCGCTCCAGTCTTTCAACATACGAAAGTCCCGCCATTCCGGGAATTAACCTAATGAACTTACGCTGCACGCCCTCAATAGCTAGAATGTCCTTCCTCAAATTTGGAGACCAAAACTGCACACAGTACTCCAGGCGCGGTCTCACCATGGCCCTGTACAGATGCAGAAGGACCTCTTTGCTCCTATACTCAACTCCTCTTGTCATAAAGGCCAGCTTTCTTCACTGCCTGCTGTACCTGCATGCTAACTTTAAGTGATTGACTTTGTACTTCCCCATTTCCAAACTTGACACCATTCAGATAATAATCTGCCTTCCTGACCTTACCACCAAAGTTTATAACCTGATATTAGCTATCACACGTTAGGAAAAAGCGACGGTGTCGAATAACTTTGACATATAGTATAACATTTCATGTTGAGGAAGGAATAAAACATTCGCCTGCTTTAACAGATGCATGCTAAGTCCTGAGAAGTACGTTGCTCAAGGCATTATGTCGTATCTGTTTACCCAGCTCTAGCTTTTGATAAACACGGAAAAGGCATGTTATTGTCCGGCAGGTTATAGGTAGCTTCAAATAATAGACCTATTTTCGAAGACGTTATTTTTTTTACCGACGTCTGCAATGGCTGTCCATTCAGCTTTTTTATCTTCCAGGCGCAGCGGTAAGGCACACTTCACATATTTTGAATTACAACAGCAGTAATTTGTCTGCCATTTCCATTGGGATGAATTATATGTCAAAATGTTTCCTGCTTACCTGTATCCAGCAGATTTTCTTTTAGTGTTGCAGTTTCTAAAAGAAACAAGAGTCGAAATATTTGTGAGAAATAAATTGTCAATGCTATCAAAACTGGCACAAGTTAATCTACGACGCAGAGGTCTGCCATGAGGACAACAAAGAGGAATGTTAAAATTACGGCAAATGATGATGAAGCATTTGTTAAATGAGAAGCGACAGATTAAGAACGAAATAGATCAGATAATAAATTATCGCTCACATAACAAAGTATATTAGAAAATGAAAGATTTACGACGATGGTTAATCAGAAGGTACAATGGAAAATTAATGGTATTACTACACTGAAGGAAGATGCAATTTCATTTATTATGAAAGCCTATGGAAATATTTGAAAGTGCGAAAACCAATGCTCATTGTTTAAGGGGAACACGTATGCAATAAAGACTCTAGCCCCTGCTAATATCAGAGGAAATCAATCCTGCATTGATACTTTTATCGGTGTGTGCCTGTTCGGCTCTCAATGGAGCATATCGAGTTTCAGCAGCATAAGTATTATTTGTTTGATGAAATAACGCAGTGCTCACCTTTTTCTTTTTTGCCGAGTTTCAATTCTAGGTTGAATGCGAAACATGATGAAACATATATACAGAACGCATTTTTGTACCGTGATATAATCTCAGCCGAGAATTTATTCATGTATTTCCCACTATACATTGAAGTAGTCCGCTTTCGAAGTGGGCATTACCCGATAGTATAAGGGATTGTATAAGACACAGGAGTAGATTATCCACCCAATTGTGAAGGTCTTCTTCTGTCGGATGTCTTTTAGAGCTGCAGCTCCGTTGATGCGAGCCAGGCCAACGTGTCATCGTCCATGTCAAACAGACCTCGTTCACCATTCGGTGGCCGGTATTTGGGGCAACTGGTGACTATATGCTCCACTGTCTATGTTGGGTCCCCATACTCGCAGGAGTCACTGTCACCGTCAATTGTGAAGGTAAACATCCAAAGTAACCTGTATCCACTTGAAGTGAGGCCGGTGGCCAACGACAACGGCAATGAGGAACGCTAACGGCGATAACGCATGTATAGACCCATTGATTTAGTACCGAGCAGCTCATAGGTTTATGCCTTCATCGTGCTGAATATCTGATTGAAAAGGTCTCTTGGACAGTGGAAAAGCAAATAAAATGCATATTATCGCTTTCTTTTATATGTATTGGAGATTCTGAATTACGACGGCGACCGTACAACTTTGTGCCAACACTTTGCGTATCTTCTATTTCAGACTCGCGTACCACAAAAGATACAAATAACGGATTTAAATAACTTACGATCCCATTCTCATTTCTTGCATATGAGTATTTATTTATCAAACTAGATGCGTGGCATACACGTTAATCAACCCAGAAAAGATAATTGGCACTGAGGACTTGAGATATAGTCACAAGTCGCTGAAGATTCTGCCAAAGTGCTTGTTTTGCCGATCCGCTCCATAGTAGCTTTGGAAAAACACCCTTACAACTGTCAGCAATGTTATTTGGTTGAGCATTAGCAAAGTTGGTCGACGCCCGGTGGACCCGCATTCATTGATTGCGCTAATATCTAGGGAATGTCTGGAGTTCTGTTATATATTTCACAGATTCACAAGTTTTAGGAGTAGAATTAGGCTATTCGGCCCACCGAGCTTACTCCGCCTTCCAATCATGGCTGATCACTGCCTCCTAATCCCATTTTTTTGCCTTCTCCCCTTAACCCTTGATACACGTTGTAATCAAGAATATATCCATCTCTGCCTCAAAAATATCCACTGACTTGGGCACCCACAGCAATGAGTCCACAGATTAACTACCCTCTGAGTACAGAAGTTCCTCCTACCCTACTTCAAATAAGAGCGCCCTTTAATTTTGAGGCTGTGATCTCTGGTCCTGGATACTCCCACCACTGGAAACATCCATTTCACTTGCACTTTATCTATTTCTCTCATTATTCTGTAAGTTTCAATGAGTTCCTCCTCAACCTTCTCAGCTCCAGCGAGTAGAGGCCCAGTGCTTTCAAAAGCTCATCATATGCTAAGCCAATCATTTCTGGAGTCATTCTTGTAAATCTCCTCTGGACCATCACCAGACACAGCACATCCTTCCTCAGATATGTGGACCAATTATTCGCACAGTACTCAAAATACAGAATGGCCAGTGCGTTATGTGGCGGATATGGCGGCGCTGCCCTAGCCTACGGTCCGTTTGTCATTTCCCCCTTGTCTTGTTTTTAATGTTAGATTATATTATAGTTTACTTCTAGTTGTGCTAGGACAATTGGACCCGTTGGCCCCAAATTTTTATGCATTGTTGCTGAACCGTCTGCACCCCCTTCCTCTCCCCTCCTCCCATCTCCCTTCACCTCTCCCTCATCCCCTCCTCCCACTCCTTCCTCCCCAGCCCCCCAGCTCCACCTCCATCTTTCCCCTCCCATGCTCCCCCACACCCCCTCATCCCGCTCCCACCTCCATCACTACCAACCCACCCCATTCCCCCACACCCCCTCCCCTGCCCCCCTCACTCCAATCCCCATCACCCCAACCCCCCTCACCTCAACCCCCTCACGCCAACTCCCGTCACCCCAACCCCCCCTCACCCCAACCCCACTCACCACAACCCCCCCTCACCCCAACCTCCCCTCACCCCAACCCCCATCACCCCAACCACCTCACCCCAATCCCTCCCGCACCCCATATTCCCCGCACCCCAACACCCCCCCTCACCCCACACCCCGCTCACCGCAAACCCTCCTCACCCCAAAGCAACCCCCCACCCCAACCCACCCACTCCCCCACCCCATCCCCTCTCAACATAAACGGGCCGACCGATACGTGCAACCGTTGGCGGCGAAAGCCACTTACTCGCGACCCGTGCGTGCAGCGCTGATCAGCGGCGAGTGGCCATTTTGTTAGGCCGGGCGGGGAGTGCCCCCTTGGCCGTGGGCGGGAAGGAGGAACAGGGAAAAGAGCACTGACCTCTGCCTCGTCTCTCCTGCGGTGCCGAAGCGTCACCTGCAGCTCGGCTGCGATTGGCGGTGGCAACGGCATGGACCCGTTCCCGGGCGGGGAGTGTCTTCCGGGGCCGTAGGTGGGCGAGGGTGGACAGGAAGAAGGCACGGACCTCGGTCCCATTTCTCCTGGTGATCCGGGCGTGAAGCCGTCGCCTCTCCTGCAGCTCGTCTGCGATCGGCGGGGAGCGGCTGGCGACGGCCATCATGTTAGACCCTCTGCCGAAGCCTCTGCCGCGCTGCACCATGGGAGGAAAGTCAGGCGCTGGGCACGCCGGGACGGGCGTCGGCCTTCCCTCTGGTCCTCCGGTGGGGGGGGGGGGGGGGGGGGGGGGGGGGGCGGAGGAGCGCCTTTATTATATATTAGGTGAATTGTTTTCAAAAAGTAACAAACGTGAGTTTATTCACACCACAGGGGAATGGTGGGTAGAGTGGGCCTAAAATGGTCGTGCTGTCCTGTACCGTTTTGGCTCTGTAGATGGCACGGTACACACATAAACACATAAACACATAAACATATGCACACAAACAAGCAGAGAACTTTAGCAATATATAGATTATGTGGCGGGTGGAGGAAACCTTTTATTAAATCTCCTTCAACGGAGATGCGACATTCTTCCGGTTCGCAGCTCCGTTCGTGCTGCGACCGAGCAACAGGGAGATTGCGGCCTCCAGACTTACTTACCATCGCGGATCTGGCCGGCTTCGGAGGCTTCGGCCGCGGGTCTTGTGGACTGTGGCGTCGGCAGTAAATCCAAACCTCGGCCTCCGTTTTAATGTTTATATAGTATGATCGAAATTAGATCTGAGTAAACCTCCACAAGTTTTCAACGATCATGTATCTGTTTGTACAGCAGTCCACCTGAGAAAATTGGTTTATAGTTTAATCTAATTGCAACAGAATATTGATGCAATGAACACACTCTTTCCGGTGTTCTACCGATATTCTTCTGCAAGCTTATATTCCTATCGCTCCAAGTTCTTATCATACTTTAAGGAATAGCTGAGGCATCCAATAAATTTGAAATCTAGTGTAGCATTGGATGTCCAGGAAGGAATAAAAACCATATTCTCCTGTTTTATCACCTATCGGCGAGGTCTTGCGAAGTACGTTGTCCAAGCCCATATAACAACGTCTAACTTTTGATGAAAGCGGAGTGCTTCTGGGGTAGATGTACATTAACATTGATACATATGTTCCTATCCGTTCTGTTAGGGCAGCTTCAATAAATCGAATTCCTTTCTTAGACCAGATTTTCCCCGACATCTGCAGTGGCTCCCTTTTCACAGTTTAATCATTCAGGGAAAGCAGTAAGTCACTCAGCACATATTTGGAATTGAAACAACAGCAATTTGCATGTACTTCAATTTGGGTGAATTATAGACAGAACGTTTCCTGCTAACCTGTATCCTGCAGATTGTCTTTTAGTATTCCAACTTCTAAAAGAAATGGAAGTCGACATATGTGAGAAAAAACATTGTTATTTCAACACACCTGGCACATTGTAATAAAACGATGCAGCGGGCTGCCCCAAAGACAAAATGGGAAATATTACAACAAAAGGAAAATAATGATGAAACGTGGGTCAAATTACCAAAGATAGATTAAGAACAAAGCAAGAACATATTAAAGAAATATGTCAGTGCATAAAGAAGTATGTTAGAAAGCGAAATATTTACCTGTTCGGTTAAGCACGAAGGAAGTACGAAAACGGGACGTTATGACTACACGAAAAGGAAGGTGCAATTTCACTTATCACAATGAGAAGGCTGGGTCTCTATTCCATGGAGCGCAGGGGGTTGAGGGGGTTGATCTTATAGAGATATACAAAATCGCAAGAGGAATAGATTGGGTAGATGCACAGTCTTTTGCCCAGAGTAGGGGAATCGACGACCAGAGGAAATAGGTTCAAGGTGAAGAGGAAAAGTTTTAATCGGAATCGAGCGGTAACTTTTCACACAAAGGGTGGTGGGTGTATGAAACAAGCTGTCAGATAAAATAGTTGAGGCTGGGACGATCCCATCCTTTAAGAAACAGAAAGACAGGTACATGGATAGGACAGATTTGGAAGGATATGGTATTAGGATAGTTGGAACATTGTTGGCCGACGTGGGCGAGTTGGCCGAAGGACTCGTTTCCACACTGTATCACTCTATGACTCTAAATATATAAGAGAAGTAGCTAAAACCAACGATTAATGCTTAAGCAATGCACACGTACATTGCTATGCAAGAAAGATTCTAATCCTTTCTAATTGCCAGGTAAATTCAACTTGATATTGATGCTTTTATCGATTTGCATTTGTCGTATTCTCGCTTTGCACATCGAGATCCAGCAGCATAATTAGTGCCATTTGTCAAATTAAATAAAACAAACACTCAATGCTCACCTTTTACCTTTTTGCCGAATTTTAGTTCTATGTGGAACACGAAACATGACGAAATAAACAGAGAGGAAATATTGATCCAGGTATTTTGAAGGCTTGAATTTAAGATCAGCCGAAAAAGCAGTGCTCATTTATTGATGTCTTTTCGACTATTCATTCACATTGTCTGCTTTGCAAGAGAACATCTCCGGAAGAGTATAAGGGATCGCCTAGATGCAGGGGAAGAGTATCCATTCAATTGTAAAGATAAGGACTTAAAGTAGGCCGTATCCATTTTTTGTGAGTGCGGCGAAAAAACAATAACGGGAATAACAAAAGATAACGACAATAGCTCATGCAGAGAGCCATTAATTTAGTGCCCAACATGATAATAAACAGTTCAGCCATATTTGCAGGTCGCCGCCTTTCTCAATATCTAATTAGAAAATGTGTGTAACACTATCGTAAAATAAATATAATCTGGATATTATCCTGTTCTTTTATTCGTATTAGAGATTTTGAATTACGATGACGATATTGCTACTTTGTGGTTCTCCTTTGCGTATAATGTATTTCAGACTCACGTATAACAATGAAAAACAAACAATAGATTTTGATTATTTACCCTCCCATTCTCTTTTTCTGCTGATGTGACTTTTGTGTACCAAAAATAGATTGATGGCATACCCGTTATCAACCCAGTCAAAGCAAACTGCATTGATTGACGACTTGACATTTTGTTATACGTTTTTGAAAATGGTGCCAACGTGCATGTTTTGCCAATTCATAGTAATATTACTTTGCAACAAAACCTTTACACCGGTCAGTGACCGTACATGGTTGAGCAGTAGCAAAGTTTGTCTCTGCCCGATGGATCTGCATACGATGTTGGCACTACAATCTACTGAATGTCTGTAGTTATTTCATTTAGTGTTGCGCTTCATATTTACAAAATTGCACATAAACAAATACATGAAACTAAAGGCACATTAGCAAAGACGAAGAGGCACTCAAATGTAGTGTACTCAGCATTCAATATCCAGTATTTTAAAGTTATCAAAATAAAATATCGCAATATCAATGTGACTGCTCTCCAATCTCGCCATTTGATTTCTGACGGAACAGTTCATTGGTAGATGCATTGTTTGCTTTATTTTGCATTTGATGAAGCTTGTAATGTTTCCTTTCTCACGAAGACATGTAACACGTCTAAGTGTGGTAAATCTTTGCTGTTATACGATTTATTTTAAAGGATAACTTTGTTAAATGGGTTCGCCTCACCAAAATCCACGATTTGGCCTTTTAACTTTGCTATATCTGAAAGAGCGAAAATGTCATTTTCTCACTTCGTTAACTTGATTGTTTTCTTCGATGCCAAAATATCTACCAACTTCAACATAGGGAGGTAAAAGTTTCTATATTTTAATGAAAATGAAGCTTAGTAGAACACAGCAGGTAAAACGAGAAATGTATTGAATATTGGGTAAAGACGGTAATTGAAATAGTGTATCTGTAGATATAGGATGTTTAAAGTCCGATTTCATAAATAGGTACATCGTGATAAAAGATAAATCTACGTCAATGGTTCTGAAATCATTGGCGAAGTCCAATTAGGAATGTACTACACAATGAACAAATGAATAACAAGAATGAATACAAACGGTGTGATCTGTTTGGGCACTGCCCATTGGGGAGGATTTTAAGGCAGATGCTGTTGTCAACCTTGCCGAAAACGCCTATCAGAATACACGGTGAAGTGTCTTCATCTGTCAAGTCGTTTGTTACCTATGTTCCCGAGTGCTTCCCCAGCATTCACACTTTATCATAGTTTCGCGAGGAGCGTGGCCCAGGCTCTCTTCAGTTTCGCTTTGTGAAACTGCCAGCCTTTTCATGGACGTAAGCTAATTTTATGGTATCATATACCTTTCTTGGCATTTATGATTTAAAAAAATCACTTGGCTATTTTAAAGTACATTGAAAGGGAAATATTCCTGTTGGTCCAGATTTACACGTCGGGCACAGTGAGTCAACGATATTTCTTTTGATAAAGACAGCAGACTTGATTCTGATCATAATATAGAACAATCACGAATTTTCTTCCCGATGACTTATAATTAATGTTACACTGGATGATTGTATTAAACAGATTCTATATGTTTCAGCTGTGGTTTAGTGTCTATGCTACGTCTATGGTGATTAATCGAGTTTTCTGAATTGCCATTATTGTGCCAAACATGGTACTGAATTCCTGCCCAACAAAGAGTGACGTCACTGACATAAGGATGACAACGGAGGTAAGTTTGGAGACCAATTTGAACCCATCAGCTGGATGAAATTTTGAAATGTGTGGTCTGGTCTGTGTTCACACCAAGCTCTCCGGTTAGCAGTGTACATGTGAATGAAAAGGATGGCGAGGAATGTATTTACTTATGTAAGCCGTAATAGGTTTCAGGTAAAGATAGCTGGGCGAGAAGGAATATCTCAACGTTGCAAATCTAATGGCAGTAGGACAATTAATTATGTCTTGGAGATGCACCTGTCGATTTGTCGGACAGCAGCCTTGCGATCAATTCATATGAGCCGTTTCAGATGCTGACGGTTTCAACGAAAAATACGAGAAGGTACACATTAATATAAATACACCCGGAGTCTCTGATAATTAGTGCTTCTTGGAATTTCACACATACTAAGAGTCATATTGAATCGATGCCTGTTCAATGTATTGCATCAAGACAGATCATCTTAGGGAGAATTTGAATGACAGGAAAAAAAGGCGATTTGTTATTGACTGACGCCACTCTCCATCCGCAGGAGAAGGGAAAATGATGATTACAATAATAAACGAAAACGGACCGTTTACTCACTTAGTTCCGCACGGCTTAAACTTTGTTCTGTAAAATAAAGCGTACATATTATCAGATATACAATTAACCCACGTGGAAATCGGAAACGCATCGTACTTATTTCGCTTCTGTCAGTCCTCTGTGTTGTTCCATCTTATTGGAACACTCTGGCCTATTGCCAATGCCGGAATTGCAGTACATTACTTTCAGAGAAAAGTATTTGGTACCGATTTCACTTGTCATGTTGCGGATCTTGATCACCTGTCATGTTGCGGATCTTGATTATTTACAACGCCACAACACATGTAAGATCAACAGAAAAAAAGGAAATCACAGAGCACCATAGAAAACATAGAAAATAAACGCAGGAGTAGGCCGTTCGGCCCTGCGAGCTTGCCCCGCCAATCAGTATGATCATGGCTGATTATCCTAAATAATACCCCGTTCCTGCTTTTTCCTCATATCCCCTGATTCCGTTAGCCCTAATAGTTATATATAACCCTCTATTGAAATCATCCAATGAATTGGCCTCCACCGCGTTCTTTGGCAGAGAACTCCACAGATTCACAATTCTCTGGGTAAAAACATTTTTGCTCCTGTCTGCCCTAAAGCCTTCGTCAAGGTCCCACATGGGAGATTATTGGGCAAAATTAGAGCACATGGTATTGGGCATAGGGGACTGACATTAATAGAAAATTGGTTGGCAGACAGAAAGCAAAGAGTGGGGATAAATGGGTCCCTTTCAGAATGGCAGGCAGTGACTAGTGTGGAACCGCAAGGCTCGGTGCTGGGATCGCAGCTATTTACAATATACATTGATGAGTTGGATGAAGGGATTAAAAGTACCATTAGCAAATTTGCAGATGATACAAATCTGGGTGGTAGTGTGAACTGTGAGGAAGATGCTATGAGGTTGCAGGGTGACTTGTACAGGTTGTGTGAGTGGGCGGATGCATGGCAGATGCAATTTAATGTGGATAAGTGTGAGGTTATCCAGTTTGGTGGTAAGAAGTGGAAGACAGATTATTATCTGAATGGTGTCAGGTTAGGAAAAGGGGACGTATAACGAGATCTGGTTGTTCCAGTGCATCAGTCACTGAAAGGAAGCATGCATGTACAGCAGGCAGTGAAGAAGGCCAATGGAATGTTGGCCTTCATAACAAGAGGACTTGATAATAGGAGCAAAGAGGTCCTTCTGCAGTTGTGCAGGGCCTGTGTGGGACCGCACCTGGAGTTTGTGTGCAGTTTTGGTCTCCAAATTTGAGGAAGGATATTCTTGCTATTGAGGGCGTGCAACGTAGGTTTACTAGGTTAATTCCCAGAATGGCGGGACTGTCCTATGTTGAACGACTGGAGCGGCGAGGCTTGTATACACTGGAGTTTAGAAGGATAACAGGGGATCTTTTCGAAACATATACGATTTTAAAGTGGTTGGATACGTTAGAGGCAGGAAACATGTTCCCAATGTTGGGGCAGTCCAAAACCAGGGGCCACAGTTTAAGAATAAGGGGCAGGCCATTTAGAACAGAGATGAGGAAAAACATTTTCACTCAGAGAGTTGTGAATCTGTGTAACTCTCTGCCACAGAAGGCAGTGGAGGCCAATTCTCTGAATGCATTCAAGAGCGAGTTTGATAGAGCTCTAAAAGATAGCGGAGTCAGGGGCTATAGGGAGAAGACAGGAACTGATTGATAATGAAGACTGATTGAAATGATCACCCATGATCACATTGAATGGTGGTGCTGGCTCGAAGGGCCGAATGGCCTACTCCTGCACCTATTGTGTATTGTCTATTTTCTATAAATGGCTGACCACTTATTCTTAAACTGTGAGCCCCCAACATCGGGAATATTGTTCCTGCTTCTAGCCTGTCAAATCCCTTAAAAGTGTTATATGTTTCTATAAGATCCCCTCTCATACAAATTTCCATTGAATATAAGCCCAGTCGATCCATCCTTTCATCATATGTCAGTCTCGCCATCCCGGGAATTAACCTGGTAAACAGACGCTGCATTCCCTGAAGAGCAAGAGCGTGGACTTCCGGTGGCGTTATGGACTGAACAAGTCGCACGTCAACTAGCTCCGTGAATATTCCGATTTAGGAAGAGAGGAACGGGTCGGGCCCGTTGCAACTTACCGGCAATTTTCAACGAAGGGTGGGTGACGTCATCAGATCGCGACTTTTAAAAGTGAATTTCGACAAGTCGCACCCCCCCGTTAAAAATCGTTAAAAAAGGAACGGTCAGAACAAGACCCGTGGAAGAAGAAGAACCAAGTCAGATGGAAGCCTCTGCTACAGCTCAAACCTCAGCAGCGGGTCAGGAAGAACCTGCCAAACGAACAACCCGGAATCCACAGCCTAAAAAAATTGGATTGGAAGAATTTCGCAGCGTTGTGGGTGAGGAGCTTTCAGATATGAAGTCTAAAGTGGTAAATATGACAGTTGAATTACAAGAGATGAAAGCTGAATTAGTTTCCCTTAAAGGAATGAAGGGGGATATACTATCTACTATTAAGGAGCAGTTGGATAAATCAAAGGCTGAAATGAATGAACACATGGAGGAAGTAACCTCCAAGTTACAAAAGTTGGACTCTGATTTTTCTGGTAAGCTGAACCACATCACCGCGTCAATAGAACAACATGATGAGGCTATAGGTGACTTGGAAATTTTAGCCGAGACGAGTGCTGAAACTACAAAAGTAGTATTGTCAGAGACTCAGCGTCTTTCTGATTTAGTGATGAGATTAACCGAAAAATGTACTGACTTAGAGGGTCATTCAAAACGACAAAATTTAAGAATCCTTGGTGTTAAAGAAGGCAAAGAAAAAGATAAAAACGTTCGTGATTTTACTGCTGAGTTATTACAGGAAGTTTTGAAAATGGATTCAAAGCCCTTGCTGGATCGAGCCCATAGAGCACTGAGAGCACGGCCAGGTGCTAATGCGCCTCCAAGACATTTGATTCTGAGGGTGCATAATGCGCACGTTTTAGAAGATATGTTGTCAAGAATTGCTAGTAACAGAGCTTTATCATTCCGAGGCGATGAGATTCGTATCTTCAGAGATTATCCCTTTGAGGTGGTTAAGAAAAGAGCACTGTTTAACGAGACAAGATCTATTCTTAAGAAGATCCCAGCGCTCAGATTTGGTATGTTGTATCCAGCAAAACTCCGAGTGACCTACAATCAAAAAGAATCCTTTTTTACTGATTATAATAAAGCACTGGAATTTGCTCGGGAGATCGAAAGGTCGCTGAAGGCTTGATTATGATTTCATGGCTATCTTAATTGGCAGACATTTAATTGGACTTTAAAAATATGAAAATTCAAAGATTTAAGTTTAGTGTATATACTATACGTATATTAACCGTAATTAATAATTATTAATTAAAAAAAAAACATGTATATTTTTATTAATCATCACTAATAAGAAGTATAAGTAATATTTGATTTATGTAAACCTTACTTTGAATACTTAATTAATACACTTTAGATAGAAAAATTGATTTAATATAGACTAATTAGTTTCGGGCCTGCCCCGTTTATCTCTCTTTTTAAAAAACAAAAAACAAATAATAACTGTGTTAACAAACGGAGCTAGTATTAATTTTTTTTTTACATCTTACGGAAGTCCTTAGATTTTTTGCCACCTTAGGGTGGCTAACACTAACTGCACTAATTGTAGTTGTAGCTTTAGTTGTCTCTTCTTTTTTCCTGCACTCTTTTAACCTTTTAGATATTGATTTTGTTTTTAGATTTAACTTTTATTATTATGTTTTTTTTCAGAAATTATATACTTTTGGGAGATATTTCCGGGAGGCACTCTACGCTGTACAAAAAATCATCCACCCCTCATTCAAGAAAAATGTTGTAGTCCGGGTGCCAGACCATTTGCTTTATTATAGACCATTTATTGGTTAAGATGCAAGATTCTATTAGGAAAACAGGGGTTAAAGGTATTACATTTTGTAGTTGGAATGTCAAGGGTGTTAATGAACCAATTAAAAGAGGTAAAGTACTTTCACATTTAAAATCTATTGATGCAGACATAATGTTCCTTCAGGAAACTCATCTAAAAAATGTAGCACATAATAGACTGAAAGGCAAATGGATTGATAAAGTATTTCACTCATCGTTTCCCTTCAAATCAAGAGGTGTTGCTATTTTAATTCGTAAGGGTATACCATTTATAAATACTTCCTCTATAGTCGACACTGAAGGTAGATATGTTATATTAGTGGGAGAACTATATTCTACAAAATTGATATTGGTGAATGTCTACGCACCAAATTTTGATAATCCGTTATTTAAAAAAAAAATATTTAATACCATTCCAGAATTTGGACAATATAATTTGATAATTGGAGGAGATTTAAATTGTACATTAGATCCTTATTTGGATAGATCTTCAACTCAAAGGAAAACAAAATCCAAGTCGTGTGAATTATTAAACTCTTATATAAATAATGCAAATATAAAAGATGTTTGGAGGATTGATAATCCTTCAGGCCGAGAGTATTCATTTTATTCACCTGTGCATAAAACTTATTCAAGAATTGATTATTTCTTGGTGGACTCCAAACTTATTCCTTATACGTATAATTCAAAATATCATAATATTATTATATCCGATCATGCCCCTTTAACATTTAGGATAAAACTCCAAGGAGCAATGGGGAAACAGACTAATTGGAGATTTAACCCGCAAATCTTAAATGAAAAAGCATGTTATGACTATCTTAAATCGCAATTTGAGATTTTTTTTTAACGCAAATGACCTTCCTGAAACACCTGCGTCCCTGCTTTGGGAAACATTTAAAGCGTTTGTGAGAGGATGTATTATTGCTTTTCAAGCGTCTCAAAACAAGAAGAACCGAGCTGAACAGAATGACCTGGAAAGTCAGATAAGACAGTTAGACATAACAAATGCCATCGCTCCCTCTATTGAAATACATAATAAAATTGCAGTTCTCAAATATAAGTTAAATTATATCCTTTCAGCTCATATTTTAAGGCTTTTTCAATATACTAAACAAAAACATTTTGAATTTGGAGATAAACCACAGAAATTGCTAGCACGTCAACTCCGTAAATTAGAAGATGATTCTACAATTCATAAAATTAGATCAGAAAATGGAGATTTGCTTAAACTACCTAAGGATATTAATCAGAGATTTTTTGCAATTTTATCAGTCATTATATTCATCAAAAATAACAGATACTTCTGCGCAGATGCAAAAGTTTTTGCAGGAATGTAACCTTCCTGGTTTGAATGTGAGTGATAGAAATTTACTGGGCGCAGAAATAACTATGAAAGATGTTGAAGAGACTATTAAATCCATGAAAAATGGGAAGACTCCTGGCCCTGATGGCTTAAATAATGAGTTTTATAAAAAATTCAGTGGTTTGATCTCTCCACGTTTGCAAACTGTATATAGTCACGCCTTTAAACAACAGAGATTGCCACAAACTCTGACTGAATCAACAATAATCCTCATTCCTAAAAAAGATAAGGATTCTGAAGACCCTGGTTCGTATAGGGCGATAGCTCTTTTAAATACTGATCAGAAGATATTAGCGAAAATCTTAGCTCAGAGATTAAGTCTAGTTATAGACAAATTGATACACCCCGATCAATCAGGCTTTATAGCCAAACGATATTCATTTTTCAATTTGAGACGCTTGTTTAATATAATTCATTCAAATAGACTATTAAATGAAGATTTAGCAATCATCTCGCTAGATGCTGAAAAAGCATTTGATCAAGTAGAATGGCCTTATCTTTTCTCAGTGATGGAAAAATTTCAACTAGGTGAAAATTTTTGTGCATGGGTGAAACTTTTATATACATCCCCAACAGCTAGAATATTAACTAATCAAATGCTGTCATCTAAATTTCATTTAGCTAGGGGTTGTAGACAAGGATGTCCACTATCACCACTTTTATTTGCCCTAATTATAGAACCACTTGCTGAGAGTATTAGATCAAATTCACATATTTATGGCTACAACACTAAACATACAACCAATAAAATTTCTTTATATGCGGATGATGTATTAATATATATTACAAAGCCAGAAATTAGCATTCCGAATTTATTAAATCTCATAACTCAATTTGGTTCATTTTCAGGTTATAGAATTAACTGGTATAAAAGTGAAATTATGCCAATAATGGAGCATAATCCGGCCATACTTCAACAATTTCCTTTCAAAATTGCCTATGAAAAGTTTAAATATCTTGGAATTTACGTGACTAGGAAATATACTTCTTTATTTAAATCAAATTTTCCTCCTTTACTTGTTAAATTACACAGAAATATCCAATTTTGGAAAACACTTCCTATATCATTAGTTGGTCGTAGTAATGCTATAAAGATGATCTTTCTGCCACAGCTACTATACTTATTTCAAGCAATTCCGATCTACCTTCCAAAAAAGTTTTTTTTAAAAATTGATTCAATTGTTACTAATTTTATTTGGGACTACAAGACTCATAGAATAAATAAAAGACACTTATGTAAGTCTAAAATTAATGGAGGAATTGCTTTACCTAACTTTTTATTTTATTATTGGGCGGTTAATATTAAAAATATAACCTGCTGGTTGGATGATTCTGATCAACAACCGGATTGGTTAAAGATGGAGAAAGAGGATTGTTTACCATTCGATATTGGTGCGATCCTCTTAGCTCCAATAAATTTAAATAAAAAAACATATGGAGGTAATTCCATTATACATAGTGTTATCCGTACCTGGAAACAATTAAAGCTTACGTTAAAATTGAGTAAATTATCTGTTTTCCTTCCTATTGCGAATAATCCTTCTTTTAAACCGTCTGTCTTAGATAGAGGCTTTGCTCAATGGAAAAGTTATGGAATCAAAAGGGTGGGAGATCTTTATCATAAGGGAACTTTTCTTTCGTTTCAGGAGTTACAGCAGAAGTACGGATTACATGTTAATAATTATTTTAGATATTTACAACTTAGAGATTATGTAAAATCACACATGCAAGAATATAAGTTTAGAGGTCCAGAAATACTTGATGTATGCCTGAATCGACATTATAACTCAAATAAATTAATATCTTTTATTTACAATATTCTCCTTGACATTGACATTCCGTCATCAGAATCTTATAGACGAGCATGGGAGGACGAATTGAATCAAGTTATAATGCAAGATATATGGGATGAAAGTTTACAACATATACATCAATGTTCATTGAATACTAGACATTCCCTAATACAATTTAAAATAATACATAGATTACATTATTCGAAGACGAAATTAAATAGGATTTTTCCTAGTATCTCTCCTATGTGTGATAAATGTCAATTTCAAGAAGCTAATTTAACTCATATTTTCGTAACTTGTATAAAAATGCAAAACTTCTGGTTGGAGATTTTTAAAATAGTTTCTAAAGTTATTAATAAAAAATTAGATATGGACCCAAAATTAATTATATTAGGATTATCAGAACATACTACAAATTTTACAGTAAGTCAGGTACATTTTCTTGATTACAGTCTAATAACTGCGAAAAAACTAATACTTAAATTTTGGAAAAAACCAATAACCCCCACAATTAAAATGTGGACTATGGAAATGACAGAGACCCTGCATTTGGAAAAAATAAGGTTTGCCTTAATCGACAAACCTGAGTTGTTTTAAAAAATATGGTCTCCATTTATTGAATTTTTAGAAAAGTAAATGGGCTTGGCACAGGACTAAAATAAAAAAAAAAAATTTAAATAAAAAGTTGAAACTTGAGTTGGGGGTTGGATGTACAGCTGTGGTTTTTGTCTCCCGGATCTACTCCCGTTAATTTTTATTGTTAGATCTTTTTTTCTTTTTTTTTAACCCTCTTACTCTCTCTCTCCCCAAGTTTATAGTTTTATATTTTTATTTTTACTTTCTCTCTTCAAAAATTTAAAAATTGAAGCTATGTAAGAACTTTGTAACAAATGTGTTTTTTCTTATTTCGATTTGTACATATGCTTTTTAAAAATTAAAAAAAAAAAAAAAAAAAAAAAAAAAAGAAGAGCAAGAGCGTCCTACCTCAAATTAGGAGAACAAAACTGCGCACAATACTCCAGGTTTAGGCTCACCTGGGCCCTGTACAACTGCAGTTGGACCTCCTTGCTCCTATACTCAAATCCTCTCGCTATGAAGGCCAACATGCCATTTGCTTTCTTCAATGCTTGCTGCACCTGCATGCTTACTGTCAGTGACCTGTGCACAAGGACACGCAGGATTCGTTGCACCTCCCCTCTTCCTAATCTGACACAATTCGGATAATAATCTCCCTTCTTGTTCTTGCCACCAAAGTGCATAAGCTCACATTGATCCACATTGTGCTGCATCTGCCATGCATCTGCTCAATCACAACCAATCTAAGTCACCCTGTAGCCTTATAGTATATTCCTCGCAGCTCACATTGCCACCCAGATTTGTGTCATCCGCAAACTTGGAGATGTTAGATTTAATTCCTTCGTCTAACTCGTTGATATATATTGTCAATAACTGGGATCCCAGCACTGAGCCTTGCGGCACCCCACTAGTTATTGCCTGCCATTCTGAAAATGACCCGTCAATTCCTCCTCCTTGCCTCTTGTCTGCCAACCAGTTCTCTATCCATGTCAATACCCCATGTGCTCTAATTATGCACACTAATCTCTTGCATGGGACCTTGTCAAAGGCTTTTTGAATGCCCAGATACACCGCACCCCCACCAAGTGGATGCTTCTCTCAAGTATGTTTTTCTTAACTTAATACCCCATACAATACTGGGAAAACTCCGCAGACCAGGCACAAATTACAAAGAGAAACTGCTAACTTATGCTGTTAGATAGCTTGCTTCAAAGTTTGGATATAAATATAAAGTTGATTCCTCGCAGAAAATGCGCGTGGGGGATACAGAAAATGCGCTTGCGGGATGGATTGTACAAAAACAAATATGTTGTCGTGCGAGAGCAGGACATATCTATTAACGGAGCAGCTGGAGAGCGGGTAATGTTGTTTGTCTGATCTGTGCTTTATTAAATCAATCAACAGGTTATAATCTACTAATGGTCTGAGGAAACCTTGTCCGGCATCACAGCTGTATGATTATATCATAAATGTCCAATTGTAATGCAGAGAACGCGTGTCCCCAATAGTTGAGAAATACCTTTATGTCTCTTTTACTAATGCTCTAAATCGGAAGTTGCTTCCACGAAAATGGCATTCGAGGAAATGTATTTTTAAGACGTTTTAGCCGGGAATGGAGGGCAATTATATTAATGTATCATTCCGTTAGTTCCTTATTCCATATATGTCCTTTTTATGTGCAAACACCCCACTACTCAACCATAGCCTTTCTCTATTTACCACACTGTTTGCCCCCTTCCTTGAACGTCCAACACCAATATGTTTGGTAATTATTAATGACAGGTGAAAACGCCAATTCACATTTGCTCAGAAGTTTATATGTGCCATTTATCAATCAACGTCTCGGCCTTCTGCAGTAAACAACCTATGCTATGTCAGTTTGCCATGATCTTTTTCTGTAATTTATCAAGTAAATATAACACGTGCATAGATTAATATTCTATACTCTGTTCCAGTAAAGTTCTACTGTAAGCTTCCAAATATATCCTCCCTAGTGGTTTCCACATAAATAGAACGCAGTATTTCAGAATTTATTGTTCTCATTATTTTGCCTTAGCAGCGAATTCAGGGATACTTTCTTCATTGAGAAGTTCGTACCGTTATTCGGAATATAGATCCTAAAATATCCAATATGTTGAACTCAGAAGAAGGTTTGCACATGTTTCACGCATGAAGGTGAGTTTTACATTTACCTCGATCATGGACATTATTTTTCATTATTTCCAGTTCTGCAGGAGGGAAATAAAATGAATGTAATGGATAAGTTCTGAATGTATGGACATGGTACATTTGAAAACAAAGTACGAGTTACACATGTTTTCTTATTGACCATGGTATAAACTGGTAATATTAAATCTTTTATCGATGTCTACCTCTAGTTTTTATTCTCTTTATTCCATTGAGTCCGGTTGGTCTTATAACCTGATTCTCCAGCAATCTCAATAGAACCTCCAGTGATTTTATCGCCCAAGAACATTTTCTCAAATCAAATGGAGGTGTGATATTCAATCATTTGATGGTTTTAAAAAATCTCCAAAGTATTGGGTGGTGACTCTTCTCGGGACGCATCAGTTCTGTGATGTCGATGATCCTCGATTGAAACCCCATCCGTTTAACCTCTTCTGGAAATTCCATGGTATAAATTTCCCATTTTCACATGTCTCCGTGTGTAAGTCGTCGGTAATGTGTGTACATCATTCGCAAATTATTGAGAGAAGCTATTAGCACGTAAGGACGATGAGTCAAACATTCATTCGGAAACATAATGTTCATCATCTAGTGGTATAACAATTGTGGTTCAAGTGATTGAATAAAGTTCTTATGGTCAACCTCAGAAGGCGAAAATAATTCCTACGCAGTTGAAGGTTAGATAAAAATTAGAAATTGGGTCTCTTAATAGTTGGGGTTTTTCTAGTTTCACCAAGCTGGCTCTCGTCTTTAAAAAGAATGCATACGTGTTCATACAACAAAAACAAAATGAGAGTTATATGTTTCCTCGTTAACCACGCAGCGGCCAGCTTCTCGTCTATATCAATTAGCTCCCGAGCTGCCACTTGCATAGACCGGGTCAACGATAAGCGTAATGACTCAAACAAATAATAACAGAGATCCTTCTTGACGTTTAATAGTTAGTCTTCTTTATTTGAAGGTGCAATAAACATATTGGCATATCACTTGTCATCGACTGGTTATTAATTGCTAGGTAAAATTCCATATCTTACCACAGTCTATGCGATCGATACGAATTGCCAGATATAACTTCGATACAGTTTGTATTAATCTTCTTGTTAATAAAACTTACAGGCGATTACATCATGGCTGATAAATCTTTTGGCGGAGCTTCTAGCTGACCTTATGTCAGCACCTCCCAGCTCACACACTCTGCCAGCCACGTACCCAACTGCCCGTACTCTGGCTCCGCCCAGCCCCTACGTAAGCATTGCATTAACTCTATAGTGTCCAAACTACAGCAGAATACAAGGTAATGATATTAGTAAGCAACAATCACTAATAACTGCAAAATGGCTCCTACACACCGGCCCCTAATTGTTATAAGTGTATAGCGCAACAATTACTAATACACAAAAAAGAGGAGCCAAAAAACAAAACTTCATACATAATCAAAGCATGCACTATACATTGGCATCTAATCTATTACAGTAGTTAATCAACGAAATTATCAGTCTATGTTTAGTCAAGTATCAGCTTCCAGTAGTAGACATATCTTGGTTATCGGTCTTTCCAAGATATTGTTCTTAGTCTGCAGCCGAACGTGCCCGCGTGCGTCCGGTATTGTCTCCAATATTTGCCCATCAGCCAGGGGTTTTCAGCCTCCTTATTTTCCGGTTTAAGAAGCGGTCTGTCGTTAGCCCTCCAGCTTCATCTGCGGGATTTTCTTTCGTACTAACATTTCTCCATTGCGATACGTCAGTAACATCCCTCACGAAAGCAATCCTGTTAGCTACAAACATCTGAAAGCGTTTGTTTTCATTGTTGATGTATTTAGGCACAGTCCCGAAAACTGATTTGTCTAGCTGAAGCTGTAATTCTTTTCGCAGCATTACATTGACTTTAACAGCTAAGACTGCAGCTGTAAGTTCCATTCCGGAAATGGTCATCTGTTTCAATGGCGCCACTCTGGCCTTACCCATTACAAATGGAACAGCAACTTTCTTACTGTGATTTTCCAGTCTCAGATATGAAACAGTGCCGTAACCACTTTCACTTGCGTCTGAGATGTAGCTGTACATTTCTGATTTGACCAAAGTCGGTAGGCTTCAGGCACCGGTCCACCTCAAACTCTGCAATCTTGTCAAGATCCGACAGCCATCCTGTCCACTTCTGATGGAAAGTTTGGGGTATGTCGTCATCCCAACCAAGCTTCTCCTTGCAGAGTTCCTGCATAATCAACTTAGCAGGCAGAGTAAATGGTGCCAGAAATCGTAGAGGATCGTAAATGGAGCCAACTACTGACAGGATGCCACGTCTGTGGCATGGTCGTTCCTGTACAGCAATTTTGAACTTGAACCTATCGGTTTCCACGCACCAGTACAATCCTAGTGCTCTCTCCATCGGCAGGTTGTCCTGATCCAAGTCGAACTCCTTGATCTCTTTAGCTTAAACTTGCTTGAAGAATGGATGCTAGTACAGCACGGCTATTACTGATCCACTTCGATAGCGTAAATCCTCCCATTTGGCAGATATTAGTCAGGGCTTTTACCATCCGGACTGTTTCTAGTTCCGAAGGCATGGACTTCAAACAGTAATCCACATAGAAGTTGTTCTTCAACGTGTCTCCCACCTCTTCCAAAAAGTGTGCTCCGTTGTCCTCAGCAATTTTTCTCAATGCAAGGTTTGCACAACGTGGTGATGACACGGCGCCGAAAAGATGTACCTCCATGCCGTATTCCACAAGATCTTGCTGCACATCACCATCAGGCCACCACAGAAATAGCTGATAGTCAACATGCTTTTCCGATACCTGATGAAACATTGCTTTGATATCCGCCATCAAAGCAAATGGCTCTTGCCTGAATCTGATGAGAACTCCAATGAGTGCGTTAGTTAGGTCTGGACCTTGTAACAGCTGGCAATTAAGTGATGCCCCCTTAAAGACTGCCGCACAGTCGAAGACCACTCTTAAGGTTCCTTTCTTCGAATGATACATCCCGTGATGAGTGATGTACCAGAGTTTCCCATCATTATGGTTCAGCTGGTCCATTGGTACCCTTTCAGCAAAATCAGTATTGATCATTTCCGTGAGGAAAGATGTGTATTCACTGCAAAACTTTTCATCCTGATTAAACGTGCGTTTCAAGCTCTGAATACTCTGCTCTGCAATGCACCGATTGTTAGGCATGCTGGTATTCCCCTGCTTGAAAGGTAATTCCAGACAATAATGTCCATCTGTCATCCTTGCCGAACAATTCATAACATGCATGAACTTTACCTCTTCTCTCGACATTTCTTCCTTGTCCTTGCTGGTTTCTTCATTGAAGTCATGGTTGTATTGTTTGACCAAAGGTTCTTCCAGATTAACAACGGATATTCGAATGACAACCGCTGTAGGAAAGCCTTTTCCAATGTCATGGTCCTCTCTATTTAGACCACAAATATCGCATCCCAACAAGGTTTTCATGGCGAATCGTCCATCCTCTTTGCTGTGGACCACTTCCCAAGGTTCAAATACATTGGAAGCATTAGCTTCGATGAGTAAGTCAATACCAGAGTCTATTTCAGTTATCTTGATATTCTTCAAATAAGGCCATTGCTCCAGGTCTTCCTGTCTAGGAATGCTTAACCGTGAAACAGGAATGGTCTTACTGGTAAGCATGTCTGGTAGTTGAACAAAATCATTGCTGTCCAGACCAGATATTTCCAAACCAGAAATAACACAACTGGTTATAGACTTCTCTTGATTCATGGTATGCAGGGTAAACTTCTTCATTTGTCCTGAGACCTTAAGCTTTCTTACCAGGCTTTCGGTGCAGAAAGCAACGGAACTTCCACCCTCCATGAAAGCGTACGTTTGCAACACCGTGCTCCCATTGGAGATCTTCACTTACACTGGTACGATCCAGAAGATGCAAGTTTCTTCACCAGCCCCGATATGTCCACACATCGGAGAAAGAGGAGTGGCATCACTCTGGCTCGCCTTTTCCTTGGCTTGTTGCCCAGGTTTCCCTTCATTGTCCGTCTGTGCAAAAGGAAGTGTCTCAGGATGCTCTCCTTTGCATTAAGCACAAGTCAAACGATTCTTGCAATTTCTGCTCATATGATTTTCTTTCAAACATCCAAAACGAATTATATTCTCTTTTATAAATTTTCTCTCCTTTAGTTCCTTCTTTTTAATTTGTCGACACTTGTCCAGTGTGTGACCCCTCATGTTGCAGAACAGACAAGGATCTTGCTGCTTGCCGATAGTTAGTCCGCTTTCTCTCCTTTAGATGTCAGGTTCCCTTGGGCCTGTTTTTCCTTGGGTTCGGCAGCCAGTGCAAAACTGCTTTTCTTCGTCCTCGGCATCTCTCTTGACTTATCGAAGGTAGGGTTTTTAGCAGCTGCTGGTGTTTTGGCCTCATCAATATTCCCCAAAAGTGGATCCGTCTGTATTTCCACTTGTACCTTGATGAAGTTTTCCAACACCGGAAATGTAGGCGAATTTTTCCGTTTTTTTGAATTTCATATGACCGAACTCTTCAACTTTCTCTGAGCTTGTAAGGCAGTTTTCGAAAAATGGTCAACATATTGGAATGAACGTTCATTTCATCCATGTATTCAAGCTGCTGCATTGCATTGCAACAACCTTTGAGGAATAATGAGAACGCACTGTGCTGAACAGCTGGCTGAGCTATTCACCAGGATCTTTAACCTGTCATTATCTCTAGCTACGGGCCCCAAGTGCCTGAAGTCGGCTATCATAGTTCCGGTGCCGAAAAAAACAAAGATCTCCAACCTGAACGACTACCGCCCGGTTGCCCTAACGCCGATAGTCATGAAGTGCTTTGAGAGGCTGGTCCTATCACACATCAAATCCAGCATCCCTGACTCACTGGACCCACATCAATTTGCATACAGGGCAAATAGATCCACAGAGGACGCCATCTCTCTGGCTCTTCACACTGTCCTGACTCACCTAGAGAGACAGGGCACGTACGTGAGGATGCTATTCATAGACTATAGCTCCGCCTTCAACACGGTCATCCCCACCAAGCTCATCACCAAACTCCACCAGCTAGGCCTCAGCTCGTCATTATGTGACTGGATCCTGGACTTCCTGCTGGAACGACCGCAGGCAGTGAGAATGGGCCCGCACCTGTCCTCCACTATCACCCTGAGTACCGGCACACCACAGGGCTGTGTTCTGAGCCCCATGCTCTACTCCCTCTTCACACACGACTGTGTTCCTGCATTCGACACCAACACCATTGTCAAGTTTGCAGATGACACAACGGTGATCGGGCTTATCACCAACGGGGATGAAACAAACTATAGAGCGGAGGTGCAGAACCTGGCGGACTGGTGCTCGGATAACAACCGGTCCCTAAATACCACCAAGACCAAGGAGCTGATCATCAACTTCCGTAGGTCACATAACGGGGAATATGCCCCGATCTCTATCAACGGGGACAGTGTGGAGAGAGTGTCCAGCTTCAAGTTTCTGGGCACTCACATTTCGGAGGACCTAACATGGTCCAATAACACTGCTGCGCTGGTCAAGAAGGCACAACAAAGACTGTTCTACTTAAGAACACTGAAAAAGTCTGGTCTACCCCAACAGCTGCTGACGACCTTCTACCGCTGCAGCATAGAGAGCATCCTAACGCATGGCATCCCTGTGTGGTACCTCAGCTGCACGGAGGCAGAAAGGAAAGCTCTACAGCGGGTAGTCCATAGAGCTCAGAGGGCCATCGGAACACAGCTACCAGACTTGGAGGGCATCTACAACACACGATGCCTCAGAAAAGCCACCAGCATCCACAAAGACTCTTCACACCCCTGCAACAGTCTGTTCAAACTCCTTTCATCGGGCAGACGATACAAGGCCTTCTACGCCCGCACCTCCAGACTCAGGAACAGCTTCATCCCCAGGGCCATAGCTGCTATGAACCGGTCCTGCTGAGCCGGATGGCCACAACGCATAGATCAACTTGCACTTTACCCTGTCTAAAAACTGTTCCAACTGTTTCGTTTCGTTGGGTTGCTGTTAATTACTTAAATTATTGCATCGTATGGAAGGCGCATTCCCAATCTTGTTGTACCCCTGGGTACAATGACAATAAAGATATATTGTATTGTATTGTATTGTATATCACCTGGCTTGATGATCGGCCAGGCGAATGCTTTGGATATATAAGCAGCAGCAATCTTCTGCTCATGTCCAAAATGTTCTTCAAGCAATCTTCGCGCCTCCTTATAACTCTGGTCGGGATGCAAATGTTGACAGCTACAAACTAATTCTCTGTCCAGCCCTCTCGTATATTGTTCCAGAAAATGGTAGCGATCACTTTCAGCGTCAGTCTTCCTTTCTACTCCTCTCTCAAATATCTTGATAAAAGGTTGATATTGCAATGGATCACCATCATACACAGGAATGTCTCCTGCCGGTAGGGTAGAAGAAAGATATTGTTTAACCAGAAGTTCGGTCGCTAAACTTTGCTTCCGTAATAGCTCACATAAATAACGTTGGTCTCCATCATGACGTTCCGGGGATTTAGTGCGAGCATGTCCCTGCTCATCCCTCCGTTCATGAAATCCTGTCATCTTTCCTTGATGAGGATGTGGAGTAAAGTATGCCGTACCACTAGCTTTTACCAATGGTCTCCAGGTTGTTTGCTTTGGTCTAACAACATGTGGCTCCCATTCAGGCCAGGGTTCAGTCGTGAATAAGAACTCATCCTATCGTATACTATCGAGCTGCATTTTGATCTTGGAGCGCTAAGTACACTTAGTTTTGTGTTGGCTGTTGCCATTTTAGACTCCAGCTCCAATCGTTCTTTCTCTCTTTTCAATTGATCACTCCTCTTCTTGTAATCTAATCGCCTTCTCTCCTGTTCTTCTTCTTTTCTCAGTTGTTGTTCTTCTTATTTCTGTTGTTCTTCCTCCATTTGGCCTTCTAGCTTCTCAATCTCGTGCTTCTGTGCCATGAACGCAGCTTGTTCAGGAAGAACAGCTAGTTCCACTTCAGCCTCCTTAGGAAAACAAAGCGTCGAAGATGCACGAGATTTGATGCTCACCTTAGAGGTCGAAATATTTGAAGCACTATCTCCAGGTTTGATGGCGTCTGCGTCATCGCCACCCTCGCACAAGGCGCCCGCAACATTGGAGGGTACGGCCGCATGACCTTCTTTGCAGAGCCATTCAACAACATCTTGGATAAATCCATCAACATTTCGACCACCTGCTGCATCCATTTCTCTTGCGCATCCTGGTCTTCTGTTGCCTACTGTAGCTCTCGCAATGTTTCAGAGCTGCTGTAGATTTCGTCTTTGAGGTGGTTAAGTTGGTCTAGATTGAGCTCCACCTCTGCCCTCTTTCCTAATTTTATTAGCTCTGATGCTTTCAATGGTCTTCACAGCCATCTTATATTTACGTTTCTTCGGCTTCCCATTGTTTTCATAAGCCATGTGCTTGCCAATCTGAGTAAGCTTACTGGCCCTTTTGGTCACGTTAGGCCGTGTTCCACTATCGCCTCCCTGTGACTGAACATCGGATTTAATTTCAGACATTCTGAGGTTTGTAATATAAGCCAGATGTACTTTCTTTCTCCTTATCACTTGTATATTTTTCAAAACAAGACTTGGTAACCAGGGACTCCCAAGGTCGTTGTTACGCTGTCCGCATTCCAAGCTCTTGATCATTCAAAAACAGCCTTTGTTTCTCATACAGAAAAAACAATTTAAAGCGGACTACGATTTCTGCAGATTTTTCCCACAGTCAGTTTTCAAGAGCTAATTCTCTTAAATAATTCTTAGAGACAGATAGAACGGTTCAGCTTTTGGCAATAAATCTCTCACTGTTCAGTAAGCTCTCGTAGCCTTCGTCTTTCCTTTGCAAAGATAAGCTTTCTCGACTTTCCTAAGAGTAAATTCCAATAAATCGTTCCAGTTTAGGTAGATTTCACGATGAATCACTCCAGTTCAGAAAAGACCTCACACTTCGTCTCTTGCGAAAGCAGGTTCTCTGAACTTTCTGAAGGATTGGATTCAAGCTGATCGCTTCAGCTAAGAAGGAATTTTACGCGATGTAGCGGCCAGCTTCTCGTCTATATCAATTAGCTCCCAAGCTGCCACTTGCATAGACCAGGTCAGCGATAAGCGTAATGACTCAAACAAATAATAACAGATATCCTCCTTGACGTTTAATAGTTAGTCTTCTTTATTTGAAGGTGCAATAAACATATTGGCATATCTCTTGTCATCGACTGTTTATTGATTGCTAGGTAAAATTCCATTTCTTACCACAGTCTATGCGATCGATACGAATTGCCAGATTCAACTTCGGCACAGTTTGTATTAATCTTCTTGTTAATAAAACTTACAGGCGATTACATCAAGACTGATAAATCTTTTGGCGGAGCTTCTAGCTGACCCTCTGTCAGCACATCCCAGCTCACACTCTGACAGAACGTACCCAACTGCCCGTACTGTGGCTCCGCCCAGCCCCTACGTAAGCATTCCATTAACACTATAGTGTCCAAACTACAGCAGAATACCAGTTAATTATAATAATAAGCAAAAATAACTAATAACTGCAAAATGTCTCCTACACACCATGATGCATATTAGAACTTCCTTATTTTCACCACTCATTGTGTTCCTTTTATTACGATGATTCAGTTGCTCTTCCAACCTAAGTCTCCAATAATGTCAATTGAACCACCTATGTTTTGTCGCCCAAGAAAATATCCATAATTTGAATGAATGTTCGATTTTCAACTTTCTGTAATTGTTTTAACAACAATTCGTCTCACATTAAAACCTCCAGATACTCGTCAATTCCGTAGTCTTGTCGATTCCCGACTGACGTTCTTTTATTAGCAGCTGACACAATACAGCGGATATAATGTAAGCAGTGGCTTGAAAGTTTTGAACGCATGTTTCCGGTTTGAATTCCAATCTACGAGTTATCTGGTTTAACATCTGCTCTTTCAAAATAATTTACAAATAATACCTATACTTTTTTCAGGTTTCACACTCTTTCGACCTTTGTCAGTTAGTTTATACTATCTACGACTTTTCTTTCTCCGTTTTGACTTATGATAGTCTATCCATTCGAAGTAATTTCACAGATAGCTTCTCAGGAAAATCGCATTGTCTACGTTTGCAAACACCAATTGTGCATAATGTGAAGGTTTGAGTTTTAATTTCATATATGACACTTATGCGTGGATTATGAATTTTGCCGACACGTTTTCGTTTTCTCCATTCTCACCTCTGACATTGCTGAAAATCTTTGCATCTAAAATGACATAAAAATGTGTGTTATAAACACAATCAGCAAATAGGTAACATCTAGTGAAACAAAACGTATGACTTTATCAATAAATACCGACCGACTTTTACCATTTCTAGAAATAAAACTAAGAGTCTTAGAGTTGCAGACGATAACAATAAAACCTACTCACCTTCGGGTACTTAGATTGCACAGCTTCATATTACATGAGCTCCAATATCTCTCCACAGTTTCTGTGAAGTGCCAGATGGCTTTTTCGTATGGGTTATCCATTATCTCCTGTCACTAAAATGCTGCGTTTATTTAATGCTGAGTTATAGCATTTAGATTATTAAGTCTAGAACTGTTTCCACCGCTGTCACAAGCATTGTATACAGATGGGAAATACGGAGCACATTTCACTTTGTTTGTTATTAAATCCATGAATAAATCTGGACATCGATTTAATGATTATCTAAGTAAATAACGATATATTCCATAGATGAAATAATAATCCCTGCAATTAAAATTTACAACACCAATCTAATTAGGTTAACTGAAACAAACTATTCTTAAATGCGTCAATATCAATACCAGTCGGCCAATTAGTCCGTAGTGGATAATATATTTTTCTTCTTTGAGGGCGTTTTTGTCGAGACCACAATTCAATGCCTTCAAGTTGTTTTATTATTTAAGTTATTTTGATACTTCAAGTAACCCTTACTTGCCCTCTCTCTCCATCCCTCCCCCTTCCCAGTTCTCCGACCAGTCTTACTGTCTCCGACTACATTTCATTTCTGTTTGGTTTGTTGTTACCTTCGCCCAACTAACAATGGTCTATTCCACATTTCCTTGATCACCATTCCCTTTGTCCTCTTTTCACACTTTACACTTCCTTATCTAAACATTTCCTTACTTATGCACCTCCCTCTCCCCTGGCATCAGTCTGAAGAAGGGTCTCGACCCGAAAAAATCACCCATTCCTTCTCTCCAGAGAAGCTGAACTACTCCAGCATTTTGTGTCTATCCACAATTTAATGACCTTTCGCATCATATTGTATGCCCTTTTGGCGATTACACCATTTTTATTTGTAGACAGCTTTGAAGCAACGATAAACTATCAGCAACAGATAACCAAGTCTGGGCGATACAGAAAATTACGCTTGTTCCTAATTCTAACACTAGTGCGCGAGTAACATAAGATAATAATATGGCAAGATCACTTAAGTATATTTCTGAGTTCCAGATAGATGCTGCGCTGTTGCTAACATCAATTAATCTCTCTCTTTTGGCTCCCCTTACGTGCGTGTGTGTGTTTACGAGTGTGCGTGTGTGTGTGAGTGGGGATGGGGTGGGTACGATTTAGGGTTTTGTACGTAGAAGTATGCGTGGAAATTAAACGATGTTCCATACCATTGACCAAGCTACGGGCTTTGATGGTGAAATTAGGGGACGTGGAGAAATAGCCGAATGAAGTATCCAAAATGTCCTAATAGTAATATAGAAACAGAGAAAATAGGTGCAGGTGGAGGCCATTTGGCCCTTCGAGCCAGCACCACCAATCATTGTGATCATGGCTAATTATCCACAATCAGTAATCTGTGCCTGCCATCTCCCCATATCCCTTGATTCCGTTAACCCCTAGAGTTCTATCTAACTCTCTTTTAAATTCATCCGGTGATTTGGCCTCCCCTGCATCTGTGACAGAGAATTCCACAAATTCACAGCTCTCTGGGTGAAAAAATGTTTTGTCACCTCAATTTTAAATGCCCTTCCCTTTGTTCTTAGACTGTGGTCCCTGGTTCTCGACGTCCCCTAAAATGGGAACATTTTTCCTGCATCAAGCTTGCCCAGTCCCTTTATCATTTTATAGGTTTCTATTAGATCTCCTCTCATCCTTCTGAATTCCAGTGAATACAAGCCCAGTCTTTCAAATCTTTCCGCATATGACAGTCCCGTCATCCCGGGGATTAACCTCGTGAATCTCCACTGCATTTCCTCAATACCAAGGATGTCCTTCCTCAAATTAGAAGACCAAAACTTCACACAATGCTCCAGATATGGTCTCACCAGGGCCTTATAAAAGTGCATATAAGCACTCTTTACTCCTGTGCACGAATCCTGTCGTTATGAAAGCCAAGTTAGCTTTCTTCACTCCCTGCTGTACCTGCATGTTTACTTTCAGTGACTGGTGTGCAAGGACACCCCGGTCTCGTTGCACTTCACTTTGACCTAATCTGACCCATTGAAATAATAATCTGCCTCCTTGATTTGTAAGCAAAGTGGATAACCTCACATTCATCTACATTATTCTGCAACTGCTATGCATCTGCCCACTCATTCAACCTTCCAAGTCTACCTGCAAACTCCTAACATCCTCTTCGCAGTTCACACTGCTCCTCAGCTTTGTGTCATCTGCAAATTTGCCAGTGCTACTTTTAATTCCATTATCCAAAATCATTAATATATATTGTAAATAGTTGCGGCCCCAGCACCGAGCCTTGCGGCACTCCACTCGCCACTGCCTGCCATTCTGAAAAGGTCCCGTTTATTCCGACTCTTTGCTTCCTGTCTGCCAATCAATTCCCTATCGATGTCAACAACCTACCACCAATACCATGTGCTCTAATTTTGCCCACTAATCTCCTGTGTGGAACCTTATCAAAGGCTTTCTGAAAGTCCAGATACACGATATCCACTGGCTGGCTAAATGGTCTTTAATTCCCTGTTTTCTCTCTTGCTCCTTTCATGAAAAGTGGGACAACATTAGCTACTCTCCAATCCACGGGAACTGATCCTAAACCTATAGAACATTGGAAAATTATCACTAATGTTTCCACAACATGCTGGAGTAACTCAGCAGGTCAGGCAGAATCTCAGGAGAGAATGAATGGGTGACGTTTCGGGTCCCGGTGGCCGAGCACTTCAACTCCCCCTCCCATTGCCAGTATGACCTTTCTGTCATGGGTCTCCTCCAGTGCCATAGTGAGGCCCACCGGAAATTGGAGGAAGAGCACCTCATATTTCACCTGGGCAGCTTGCAGCCCAGTGGTATGAACATCGACTTCTCCCACTTTACATAGTTCCTCTGTCCCTCTTTTCCCCTCCCCTTCCCAGATCTCGGTCTGTCTTCCTGTCTACACCTATATCCTTCCTTTGTCCTGCCCCTGCCATCAGTCAGCAGAAGGGTCTCGACCCGAAACGTCACCCATTCCTTCTCTCCTGAGACGCTGCCTGACCTGCTGAGTTACTCCAGCATTTCGTGAATAAATACCCTCGATTTGTACCAGCATCTGCAGTTATTGACTGATACCAATGCTTCCACGATTGCCAGAGCCGCCTCCTTGAGTACCCAGGGACACAATCTATCAAGCCCTGGGAATTTATCAGCCTTCAGTCCCATCTGTCTACCCAATACTATTTCCCGCCTAATGCAAATGTCTTTCAATTGCCCTATCTCTTTAGATCCTCCGAACTCCAGTACCTCTGGGAGATTGTTTGGGTCTTCCTTAGTGAAGACAGAACCAAAGTACCTGTTCAACTCTTCTGCCATTTCCTTGTTCCCCATAAAAATGCATCTGTTTTTGCCTTCAAGGGGCCCACATTTGTCTTTGCTAATCGTTTTCTTTTACCTAAAGAAGCTTTTACTATCCTTCATTATACTCTTGACCAGCTTACACTCGTACTTCATCTTTACACTCCGTCTTGCCCTTTTTTGTTACATTCTGTTGACTTTTGAAAGTTTGCCAATCCTCTGGCTTCCCGCTACTCTTTGCTGTGTTATACATCTTTTCTTTTAGTTTTTCCATCCCTAACTTCCCTCGTCAGTCACGGTTGCCTCTTGCTCCCCTTAGAATCTTTCTTGCTCTTTGGAATGAAATGATCCTGTATCATCTCGATCATGTCCCGAAATTCCAGCAATTCCTGTTCCACCGTCATTCATGCGAGGTTCATTTTCCAGTCGACGTTGGCTAGATACTCTCTTATGCCTTCATAGTCCCTTTTGTTCAACGTCAACTCTGACACTTCTGATTTAACCTTCTCTCTCTCAAATTGCAGATTAAAACATCATAGTTTGGTCACTACCTCCCAGCGGCTCCTTTATCTTGAGTTATTATATCTGGTTTATTGAACAAAACTAAATCCGCAATTGACTTCTCTCTGAAGGCTCCAGTACAAGCTGCTCTTAGAATCCATCTCGTATGCACTCTATAAACTCCCTTTCTTGAGGTTCAGAACTAACCCGGTTTTCCCTGTCTACCTGCTTATTGAAATCTCCCATAACCACAGTGGGGGGGGGGTGGGGGGGGGGGGGGTGGGGGGGTGGGGGGAGACAAATGGGAAAGGCTAATGTAGCTAGTTGCCACAGAAACAAAGCGCGTTGTGTTCAATATTCGCCAATTGCAGTGCAATTCCGTTATGGTCAATATGGTCCAAAGTATATTCATACGCTTTTGGCAACGGTTCTGATGAGCACTTTATATTTTCTTGCAGCGCCGCTTGTATTGTCACTGATAGAATTGATGCACTGCATGAACCCTATCGATATTAGACGCTTTTCGCAAATACATGCATTAATATACCTGATAATTTCTAAATTGTGGCCACGTGTAGATAGCACCACCAGTATAGTTCATTCTCCAGCATAGAACGTTGTGCACAAATTCCTGGGAAATTTTAAGAATGATAATGGAATAGTTGAAGCTGCAGTATTACAAAGCGAAGATCTGTCTACTGCGAAATTATTATATCCGGAAGCAAGAAAATGCCCGAACAGTTTAGATTACATATTAGTCGTATGATAGCTCGATCCTCACCGGATTCAAGATTATCGTTCTTTATTTTGTCAAGCTCTGCAAGGGATACGCAATTCATTAATAATAACACCCGATCGGAAAGGAGATAAAAGACCAATAATCAATCGTTGCAGGTCATTTTCTCATTGCTGTTGAATTAAGTTAATATGTAAAAGCAAAACCCCATCAACCATTTTCCATATGCCATCCACAAGTGTGCTCACTGGAATGTTAGAAGAGGTAAGAATCTGTGGCCATGATAGGTATCCGTTCTACCTATAAACGGCACAATTGGTTGGTGTGGTAATCTTTTCAAACTCACACCAAATTCCTATATTTTTGTAAGTTTCCACGTTTTCCATTTTCATGGATGGTGGTTTGCGATTTTCGTGGGCCACGATGATCCACTTAAACTTGTTGAGCCCAACAGACAATTTCCTTGCTGCATGACACGATGTCTGCATTTCAGGACAACTGAAGTAATTAAATAGCCAAGCAAAATTGCCTTTCGTTAATGAAGAACAAGCAGAAAGTAAAATGCAGCGTACTGTTGAAATGGTAAGCAAGTCAACGAATTTTGCGCTGCATGCAGGTGTTGAAGGAAGGATCCCTGCCGTTCTGAGTTTTCACTCTGACGTAACATTGGACTCTGAAAATGCTAATCCAATGTTGCTTTTTGACTTCCCGTCAAATGGTTCAATGTAGTGGTTTTGCAGATATTGAAGATGATTGTGAACGATTGGAGCAGGATCTGGATCGATTCGCCAGGTGGTCGGAGGAATGGTTGATGTAATTTAATACACAGAATTGTGAGGTGTTGCATTTTGGGACGTCGAACAAGGGCAGGGCCTACGCAGTAAATGGTAGGCCTCTGGTTAGTGTTGTTGAGCAGAGGGATCTAGGAGTACAGGTGCACGTTTCCTTAAAGGTCGAGTCGCAGGAAGATAAGTTGGTCAAAAAAGCTTTTGGCACTTTGGCCTTCATTAGTCAGAGTATCGAGTATAGAAGTTGGGGGGTCATGTTGCATTGTACAAGGCTTTGGTGAGACTGCATTTAGAATATTGTGTCCAATTTTGGGCACCATGTTGTAGGCAAAATATTCTCAAGCTTGAAAGGGTTCAGAAAAGATTTACGATGATGTTGCCTGGACTTGAGTGTGTGGGCTAATGGGAAGAGGTTGAGTAGGCTGGGTCTCTATTCGATGAAGGAGGATGAGGGGAGGTCTTATAGAGGTGCACAAAATCATGAGAGGAATAGATCGTGTAGATACACATAATCTTTTGCCCAAAATAGGGGAATCGTGGACCAGAGGCCATAGGTTTAAGGTGAAGGGGATAAGATTTAATAGGAATCCGAGCGGTAACTTTTTCACACAATGGGTGGTGGGTGTAAAGAACAAGCTGCCCGAGGAGGTCGTTGAGGCAACGACTATCCCTTCGTTTATGAAACAGTTAAACAGGTATATGGATAGGACAGGGTTGGAGTGATATGGACCAAGCGCAGGCAAGGTTCCCAATGTTGGGGCAGTACAGAACCAGCGGCCACAGTGTTAGAATAATGGGGAGGCCATTTAAAACTGAGGTGAGAAGCAACTTTTTTCACGCAGAGAGTTGTGAATTTGCGGAATTCTCTGCCACAGAGGGCAGTGGAGGTCAAATCACCGGTTTAATTTAAGAGAGCGTTAGATAGAGCTCTAGGATCTAGCGGAATCAAGGGATATGGGGAAAAGTTGTGCACAGGTTACTGAGTGTGGATGATCAGCCATAATCACAATGAATGACGGTACTCGTTCGAAGGGCCGAATGGCCTCCTGCTGCAACTATTTTCTGTGTAATTCTATGTAAAATTGGGACAAGTGTAGCTGGGACATTGTTGGCCAGTGTGAGCGAGTTGGGCCGGAGGGCCTTTTTCCACATTTTAGCACTCTCTGACTCTATGACAAAACAAATCGAAACCACCTTGCAGTTTATTGTTCTTAATTACTCTGTATCACATTGTGTTAAACCTGTGTATTTCAATATGGTTTTCTTGAAGTTAAAAGAACGGGCGCAGGAGTTGCTCATTTTGTTCTTCTAAAATAAAAAGGCAGATACTGATAATCGATAATATAATAACATACGGAGAGGTAAATAGGACGCTCTTGGCTCTTCAGGCCGAAAATATGCTGGTGATATTCAAATAATACTTTTCAGCAATGCGGAGAGGCAGGTTTCTTCTCATTAAAGCAAATTAGACTTAGTGTAGGCTGAGCCCAGTTTAGTTATTTAAAGGCGTAGGTGACATAAAGTAGCAAATGAGAAGTGCATCCACTTAACATGCGTGCACAAACAGTGGGCATAGTGTTATTACAAGATGGATTTAATTGAAAGGAGATTTATGAATGTTTTGTACCGTGAAAGGCTTTGCAGGGTGGAGACAGCAGTCTCCGAAAACTTAAGATGTATTTATTTGAGCATTTAATAGATGGCGCCCAAAGACACCTGACCGAATGTCCGAAATGAGAGTTGTTTAGATTGAAACATAATGGCTGATGCGGATTCGGTGGGCTTAAGGTCTTATTTACATTCCGTATAAGACACTGACACTGTGCGTTTGCCATTTGGAAAGACCCATGGCCTGCCCCAAGTTTACAATACAAGAGTCACGTCCATGCACGCAAACTGCTGTATTTCATGTAAAGAAAGCATTCGGTGCAGCTACATTTCAAGGAAATATTTCAAGACGTGCGCGGCCGCAGACTTGTTCTTGTGGAACTGGCGATAGTGCGTGGAATGGTCAGCAGAAGTGATATGCAATAAACCTCCTATAGAGACACGGACTGCGTACAGTAGATTCTTATGAATTGAACGTTGGCCTATCATAACGATGCGAGCATTGTTAAGAGAAATAGCAGCACCGATAATAAAATATTGGAACGTCAAATCGAAATAACTAAACGCGAGTTATATCCGATCGACAGACTTCGAACAGTCGGAGAGATATAACGGATTGTTTTTAGTTATATAATGAAATAAATTATTTCATAATTGAACCAAGCGATATGGACCAAATACGGACAGGTGGGACTCGTGTAGCTGGGACATTTTGGCCGGTGTGGGCAAGTTGGGCCGAAGGGCCTATTTCCGCACTGTATCACTATAATTCTATGACTCTATTGAACTCACCTTTCTCCTTATTGTTCAGGTTTTCCTCTAATTGTTATTATGCAAACGTGAAAGCTGTTAAGTGCATCCAATAATACAGGCGTGCATGCAAAAGAAAAAAATGCGCATTTGGACAGATAGAGTGTTCGACAAGTCGCATAGATTATTTTGTGGTTGCTTCGAAAATATCTTCCAAATGTGTGTCTCACTGGCTGGTAGACGGGCTTTTGTCAGATGTAAATGGCCAGCAAGGTTCACTGAACTGGAATGGAAGGAAAGTTTATTGTGTCTCTAGAATAAACAGAAGTAATCATGAGAACCGTGGACAACTATGATAAGCAACTGAAATACCAACGGAGTAATGAGAATGCTGCATTATTTTTTCTTTAAACAGTTTTTTTTACATAAGCTGGACGCAGTTTTAATAATAACATTTGGATTAGATAGATATATTTTATCTTCTCCTTTGGTTAATAATTATTTTAGCTTCGTCTGACAGAAACGACGATGCTGTGGTATCATCACTTTAGTGACTTGGGTTATAATTATATATTTTTTCGACAGTGCAACACCAGAGCAATGCAATAAAGAAAGAAAAGAAGAAGGGAATGACGATGTCGCTTTGCCAGATTCTGGAAGTAAACGGCACCTTTTTTGAACTCACCACAATCGAGAAGACTGCTTCTACATTTTTCAAGTTCTAAGATGCGAAGGCAGGAGACCGTTATAACACTGCGTGAAACCAATGGAAGCAAGAAAATAATTCAAATTTAGAGAGCTTGGGTTACTACATTTGTTGTGGGACGTTGGGGAAATCGCGACCAATTCAACCTCGGACTTACGGCACATTTCAGAGCGAAATATGGTCCAACAAAAATGGACCCTGGACCAGTAATATCGATCATGCGAGAATATTATTGAAGATGAGTTGTTGGCATTTTTGATGCGCATAAAATTGGATATTCCCTGGGCTAGACGAAGTGCATCGTATGACTTCACGAGATTCAAATAAATAAATGGCTAGGATGTGGCAGAGACTTGTGGATCGTCCTTAACCCCGGGCGAGGTACAGAATGACTGTAAGGTGGTTGACACCGCGCGTTTATGTAAGGAAGGCTGCAAACAGAGGCCGGCGAAATCATCATCATTGGTCCAAAAACGCTCACCAAATCCACCCAAAACTTCATCCTCAACATTGATGGTCTCCCAGTATCCACCTCACTTCGCATCCGGAATCTTGGAATCATCTTTGATCAAGCCCTCTCCTTCGACAAACACATCAAACACATCACAAAGACAGCCTTCTTCCACATCAAAAACATTGCCCGTCTCCGTCCATCCCTCTCCTCCAAGATTCAAGATTCAAGATTCAAGATAGCTTTATTTGTCATCCAATTCACAGCTGCAGAAACCCTCATCCACGCCTTCATCACCTCCCGTCTGGACTACTGCAACAGCCTCCTCTATGGCACACCCTCAAAAATCATCAGTAAACTTCAATACATTCAAAACTCCGCTGCCCGTCTACTCACCCACACCCCGATCCGTGATCATATCACCCCCGTCCTTTATAAACTCCACTGGCTCCCCATCCCCAGATAATCCAGTACAAAATCCTTCTCATAACCTACAAAGCCCTCCATAACCTGGCCCCATCCTACCTGACCGACCTCCTCCACAGGCACACTCCCACCTGCACCCTCCGCTCTGCTGCTGCCAATCTCCTATCCCCCCACATCCGGACCAAACTCAGATCCTGGGGGGACAGGACTTTCTCCATCGCTGCTCCCACCCTATGGAACTCACTACCCCAAAACGTTAGAGACTCCTCCACACTCACCACATTCAAAACATCGCTGAAGTCTCACCTGTTCAGTACTGCCTTCAACCACTGAAGGTCACCTCACCTTCTGTCTCCTTTCTCTGTTCGTTTATTTATTTACTTATTTATCTATTTATTAATTTCCCTATGTTCTCTAAATCTCTGTAAAGCGTCTTTGAGTATATGAAAAGCGCTATATAAATAAAATAAAAAATACATTATAGACCAATTCCCTTGACCGCAGTGGTGGATATTTTACTGGAGGGGATTTACAAACATAGGATTCATCTTTGTTTTGAAAGGCAAGGAGTGATATAAGATATACATCATGGCTTTGTGGATGGGAAGCTGTGTCTCCCAAATTAAATATTTGTTCTGTCATTTTTGCGACATCTGACTCGCAACGCCAGGTATATCTTCCCAACTCCACTACTTTGTGCATTCTGTTCAGCGATCGTTCCCTCAGCAACTCCCCGGTTCACTCATCCCTTCCCAGCCAAGCCACGCTCTCTCCGGGAACATTCCCCTCCAACAACAGTAGGTGCCACATATTTCCTTATACTTCCTCCCTTCACACCATCCGGGGTCGCCGACAGTCCTTTCAGGTCTGGCAGATTTTCATTTGTGCCTCATCTAATCTCATCTTCCGTACCCATTTTTTTTCGGCGTATGCTTCTGTATATCGCCGAGACCACCCTTAGGTTTCGCTGAACACTTCCGCCTTGGCCTACGGGACATCCCGTTTGCCAAACATTTTAACTCCCCTTCCCATTCAAATACTGAATTTTTGTCCTCGCCCTCCTTCACTGTCAGATACCACATTCAAAATGGAGGAACTGACCTCATATTTCACTAGGACACCTTACAACCCAGAATGGAACAAACAGCCATATCAGGGGTAAGCCACGCCCCGTGCAACAGAGCGCGCAGCAGCCTGTCATTTCTCTCAGGTAGGCTAGTCAGGATTTACGGTCATTCGGCTTGTTCTCTAAAGACCACATATTCGCATGTACGATTCAAGGGAGCGGAGACCTGAACCCACGCTGTTTCTCCTCGTTTTCCTAATCTCTCTTGGATGCATCTCAGAAATTCTTCTCCGTCTAAGCGTTTAGGAGGGAATAGAAGGGAAGTTAAAATCGCACACTAAGATATTCCTGCTACTTTGGCCTGATGTTTCCTCCCAGATTTTCTAGTGGCCAGAGATCCTAGGGTGACGGAGGAACTGAAGGTAATTCACATTAGACAGGAAATTGTTTTGGGTAGACTGATGGGACATGAAGGCTGATAAATCCCCAGGGTCTGATGGTCTGCATCCTATGGTACTTAAGGAGGTGGTTCTATAAATCGTGGACGCATTGGTAATCATTTCCCAATGTTCTATAGATTCAGGAAGAGTTCCTGTGGATTGGAGGGTAGCTAATGTTATCCCACTTTTTAAGTAAGGAGGGAGAGAGAAAACAGGAAATTGTAGACCAGTTAGGCTGACATCGGCGGTGGGGAAGATGCTGGAGACAATTATAAAAGAAGAAATTGCGGAGCATTTGGATAGCAGTAACAGGATCGTTCCGAGTGCGCACGGATTTACGAAGGGGAAATCATGCTTGACTAATCTTCTGGAATTTTTGAGGGTGTAACTCGGAAAATGGACAGGGGAGAGCCAGTGGATATATTGTACCGGGACTTTCAGAAAGCCTTTGAAAGCATTTCAGAAAGCCTTCAAGCCTCCTATTGTCCCACATAGGAGATTAGTGGGCAAAATTAGAGCATATGGTATTGAGGGTAGGGAACTGACAAGGATAGAAAATTGGTTGGCAGACAGGAAACGAAGAATAGGGATAAATGGGTCCCTTTCAGAATGGCAGGCAGTGACTAGTGTTGCACCGCAAGGCTCGGTGCTGGGCCCGCACCTATTTGCAATATACATTAATGACTTGGATGAAGGGATTAAAAGTAACATTAGCAAATTTGCAGATGACACAAAGCTGGGTAGCAGTGTGAACTGTGATGAGGATGCTATGGAGTTGAAGGGTGACTTGGACAGGTTGTGTGAGTGGGCAGATACATGGCTGATGCAGTTTAAGGTGAATAAATGTAAGGTTATCCACTTTGACGGTAAGAACAGTAAGGCAGATTATTACCTGAATGGTGTCAAGCTAGGAAAAGGGAAACTACAACCAGATCTGGGTGTCCGAGTTAATCTGTCACTGAAAGGAAGCATGCAGCGACAGCAGACAGTGAAGAAAGCCTATTGAGTGTTGGCCTTCATAACAAAAGGATTTGAGTATAGGTGCAAAGATGTCCTTCTGCAGTTGTACAGGGCCCTACTGAGACCACACCTGGAGTATTGTGTGCAGCTTTGGTCTCCGAATTTGAGGAAGGAAATTCTTGCAATTGAGGGAGTGCGGTGGAGGTTCACGAGGTTAATTCTCGGAATCGCGGGACTGTCGTACGTTGAAAGACTTGAGCGACTGGGCTTGTATACTCTGGAATTTAAAAGGATGAGAGGGGATCTTATTGAAACATACAAGATTATTAAGGCATTGGACTCGCTGGAGGCAGGAAACATGTTCCCGATGTTGGGGGTAGTCCCGAACCATGGGTCACAGTTTAAGAATAAGGGGTAGGCCATTTAGAACGACAGAGTTGTGAAGCTGTGGAATTATCTGCCTCAGAAGTCAGTGGATGCCAATTCTCTGGATGCTTTCAAGAGAGAGTTAGATAGAGCTCTTAACGATTGCGGAGTCAAGAGATATGGGGAGAAGGCAGGAAAGGGGTACTGATTGTGCATGATCAGCCATGATCATGGTGATTATGATCACGGCTCAACGGACCGCATGGTCTACTCCTGCACCTATTGTCTATTGTCTATTGTCTCGTGTCTGTTTTCTATTGTCTATTGGCACATTTCAGTAATCTCTCTACATATCTGTCCCTCCATCTTCCGCTTGCTGGTGGGGGTCTATAGTACAATCCTAATAGTGCTAACACCTTTCTTATTTTTAAGCTCCACCTATACAGCATCGGTGGAAGAACACTCACAATTGGCCTCTCTAAGTGCCGTCATGCCAGTCTCTCTGACCAGTAGTGCAAGTCATCCACCTCTTTTGCCTCCCTCTTGATCACGTCAGAAACTTCGAAACTTCGAAACTTCGAAGCCGCACCATATAGCTCCCGTATATGTGCATCATAGACCCACGCATCAACCCTACGTCTGTTTATTTGATTTCTCCACAACACCCTTGCATTGAAATAAACACACGTGAATCCTTTAGTGTCACCATGTTACTTATTATCACACTGTTTATCCTACCATCCCATCACCCTTTCCAATTTATGACCGACCACTCTCTGAGCAGAGAATGGATACGAACTATTTTCCTTGGAACGAACGAAGCTGAAGAAAGGCCACGTACAGATTTACAAAATTACGAGTGACATAAATAAGCTGTATGGCAACCGTATTTTATCAGAGCAGGGGAATCTAAAAGTAAAGGGCATAAGATTAAGCTGAGAGGGACTAGTTTTAAGGGTAAGTTTTTTTCATATAGGGTATGGTTGGTCCATGAACGGAAAATGTGACATAAAGCAGCTATAGTTTCCATTTGTCATCGTCCGTGGACATTATAGCATTCGGTGTGCCCCAGGCTTCGATTCTGGGCACAATGTTGTTTGTCACCTATATGAATGATTTGGAAGATAACGTACAAATAACGTACATGAATAGTACTCTCGCAGACAACACTGAAGTTGGTACCATTGTAAACAGTGAAGGTAGTTGTCAAAAATTGCATCAGGATCTTGATTTGGAGGAAAATAACTGCAGATTCTAGTTCAAATTAAAGGTAGACACAAAATGCTGGAGTAACTCAGCGGGTCAGGCAGCATCTCAGGAGAGAAGGAATGGGTAACGTTTCGGGTCGAGACCCTTCCTCGGATTGATGTCAGGGGAGGGGGCGGGGCAAAGATAGTAGGAGCCACAAAGACAGTGGGAGAACTGGGAAGGGAAAGAGGGACAGTGGAACTATCTGGTTGGAGAATTCAGTGTTCAACCGCTGGGATGTAAACTGCTCAGGCGAAATATATGAAGCTGTTTCTCCAATTTGCGCTGGGCCTCACTATGGCAATGGAGGAGGCCCCTGACAGAAAGGTCAGACTGGGAAAGGGACGGGGAGGTTAAGTGCGGAGCCACCGGGGGATCAGGTTGATCAAGGCGGACTGAGCGGGAGTGTTGAGCGAAACGATCATGGAGCCAGCGTTTGGTCACGCCGATGTAGAGACGTTGACATTTGGAACAGCGGATACAATAGATGAGGTTGCAGCAGGTGCAGGTGAACCTTTACCCTCGTGGAAAGACTGTTTTAGTCCTTGGATGGAGTCGGGGGGAGGTAAAAGGCCAGGTGTTGCATTTCCTGCGGTACTTGGGGAGGGGGTGGTTTGGGTGGGAAGGGATGAGTGGACCAGGGAGTTACGGAGGGAACGGTCTCTGCGGAATGCAGAAAGGGGTGGAGAAGGGAAGATGTCGCCAGTAGTGGGATCCCGTTGGAGGTGACGGAAATGTTGTAGGATAATGCGTTGCATACGACGGCTGCTCTGTCTGCCTCTTTGTAGGGTACGTCGAACAATCCCTGTTCCAGGCATACACTGGCGCCATCCCCGAACTCTACCTCCGCTACATTGAGACTGAATTGGTGCCACCTCTTGTGCCCATGCAGAACTCAGTGACTTCATAAATTTCATCACTAATTTCCATCCTGCTCTTAAATATACTTGGACATTCTCCGACATCTCCCTACCGTTTCAGGATCTCACCATCTCCATCACAGGAGACAGACTAGTGATTGACATCTACTACAAACCTACTGAATCCCACAGCTATCTTCACAACACTTCTTCCCACCCTGTTTTCTGTAAAAACTCTATCCCCTACTCCCAATTCCTCAGTGGACGCCGCATCTGCGTCCAGGATAAAGCGGTTCATACTCGGGCATCAGAAATGTCCTAGTTCTTTTGGAAACGAGGGTCCCCTCTTCCTTTATGGATGAGGCTCTCGCTAGAGTGTCCTCTATATCCCGCAGCTCCGCTCTCGTCTCGCTCCCCTTCTCCCCATTCGTAACAAGGATAGAGTCCTCCTTGTCCTCACCTTCCACCCCATCAGCCGTCGTATAAAACAAGTTATCCTCCTACATTTCCTTTACGTCCAATGGGATCCCACTACTGGCCTCATAATCCCATCTTCACCCCTTTCTGCTTTCCGCAGAGACAATTCCCTCCGTAACTCCCTGGTCCACTCGTCCCTTCCCACCCAAACCAGTCCGTCCCCAGATGATTTCTCCTGCCACTGCAGGAGATGCAACATCTGTCCCTTTACCTCCCCCCTCGAATCCATCCAAGGACCCAAACAATCTTTCCAGGTGTGGCAGAGGTTCATCTGCACCTCCTCGAAGCTCATCTATTGTATCCGTTGTTCCAGATGTCACCTTCTCTACTTCGGTGAGACCAAACGCAGGCTCGGCGATCGTTTCGCTCAGCACCTTCTCTCAGTCCGCCTTAAGTAACCTGACATCCCGGCGGCTTAGCATTTTAACCCCCCCCTACCACTCCCAGTCTGACATTTCTGTCATGGGCCTCCTCCATTGTCACAGTGAGGCCCAGCGCCAATTGAAAGAACAGCACCTCATATTTCGCTTGGGCAGTATACACCCCAGCGGAACGAACATTGACTTCTCCAACTTCAGATAGTTGCTCTGTCCATTTTTCCCCTCCCCTTCCCAGTTCTCCCACAGTCTTCCTTTCTCCTACTACATCCTAACTTTGTCCCGCCCCCTCTCTGACATCAATCTAAAGAAGGGTCTCGACCCGAAACGTCACCCATTCCTTCTCTCCTGAGATGCTGCCTGACCTGCTAAGTTACTCCAGCATTTTGAGTCTACCTTCAGGATGTTGATGGGTTCGGCAATTCGGCCGAGGAGCGCTTGGTGGAGTTTAATATAGTGTGCGGTGTGTTGCATGTTGGGACGGCTAACCAGACCAGGACCTACACATCAAAGGTACGGTTTGGAGAGTGTTGAAGAGCAGAATGATCTACGAGTCCAGGTACGTAGTTATATGGTCATAAGGCCATAAGTGATAGGAGTATAATTAGACCATTCTGTCCATTGTCTACTCCCCATTCAATCATGGCTGATCTATCTCGCCCTACTAACCCCATTCTCCTGCCTTCTCCCTATATCCTCTGACTTGTACTAATCAAGAATATGTCTATGTCTTCCTTAAAATATACACTGACCTGGCCTCCACAGCCTTCTGTTGCAAATTATTCCACAGATTCACCAACCTCTGACTAAAGAATTTTCTCCTCGTCTCCTTCAGAACAGAACATCCCATAATTCTGAAAGTGGCGTCACGGATAGATAAGCTAATCAGGAAGGCTTTTGTTACACTATGCATCATCATGACTAGAGAGGCTGTGAGGGCATATTACAGTTGTAAAGGCACTGGTAAGGTTATATTTAGAGTAATGTTTTGGTTATCCTGTTATAGCAACGATATTATTAGATGGAAATGCTGTGGAGAAGATTTACGAGCACGTTGCCAGGATTCGAAGGACTGAAGTACAGGGAAAGGTTGTGGAGTCTAGGTCATTGTTCATTGGAGCAGAAAGGAACGATGAGGGCTAATCTTATGGAGGTGCATAGAATCATTAGCGGAAAACTACGGATAAATTCGCAAAGTTCTACCCAGAACAGGGGAATCAAGAACCAGGTAGCTTACTTTAAAGTTCCGTGTGTGTATGCGCGCGAGTGTGTGCGCGCGCGCGCGCGTGTGTGTGTGTGTGTGTGTGTGGGGGCGGGGTTATTCAGGTTAAACTACATCTGCTATTGATCCGCTAAATTGTGCAGAAGCTATTTTTCCCACTGTATCGCCTGATAGCATTCTTCGCTGACTGCAACTCCTTCGATTTTGCTGTCCTAAGCAAACGTACTCACGAACCCATCTGCACTTGTTTCGGTTATTTTTTTGTATATCAAAAAACAGCAGCAGCCCCTGCACAGAGCCATGCGAAACCCCATTGGACACAGACCTCCAGCCAGAATATCTACCGTCCACCACAAACTTCTGTTTTATGCATAAGCCAGTTGCTAATGCACACGACCATATAATATTGAACGCCATACATCCAAGTATTCCGGATCAGCCTCCCATGAGGACTTTATCGAAATCTTTACTTAAATCCCCTTATACAAATTCCATCGTTTCACCTTCATTAATCTCTTTTGTTACCTTCTGAAAAAACTCAATCAAGTTTGTGAGACACGATCTGCCGTGTACTCAGCCGTGCTGGTTATCCCCAATTACGAATTCTCTTCCAAATTGGAATAAATCCTGTCTCAAATAATTATCTCCTACCGTGTCTCGACCACTGACGTGAGGCTCACCGGCCTGTGGTATCCTAGATTCTCTCCACTTCCTTTCATAAACGAAGGAATAGCGCTGACCGCACTCCATTCCTCCGGGACCTCACCTGTGGCTCGAGAAGAAACAGAGATCCTCGTAAAACTCCCACAATCTCCTCTCTTGGCTTCTTCAGTAACCTGGAATAGATCCGTTCATGCTCTGGTGACTTGTCCACTTTAATGTTTTTCATGATCATCAGCACGAGACTTCCAAATATTTATTCTCCACACTGATCTTACTGTTCTTCAATGCTTTCGCCTCGGTGAATACTGATGCGAAGTACTCGGTTCGCAACTCACATACATCTTCAGATTCCAAGCACAGATTCCATCCTTGATCTTTAATTGGTCCTACCTGAGCCATGCTCTCTCTTTTATTTTAACCTGTGCGTAAAAATTCTTGGGATTTTCCCGAATTTTACCCGATAACCCGATTTTACCCGATAACATTTCATGGACACATTTGGCCATTCTGCTCGCCCGCTTGAATTCTTTCGTACTTGTTTTACAACCTTGACATACGCTTTCTTTGACTTCCTGACCAAATTTAAAATCTCCTTGGTCATCCATGATTCCTTTACCTTGCCGTCCGCATCCCTCCTCCTTATTTGACCATTCTGATCATATCCTCTGAACGGCTGGCTTTTAAAGGACTCAACGTGTCCAATGTGGACGTAGCCAATAACAACTTATCCCAATGTATCCTCCTTAGCCCCTGCCGAATGATACAACGAAATACTTTCTCTCGACAAGTATATCTCACCCTATTCAAAAACAATCTTACAATGTATTGACTTGTCATCACCTTCTCCAAACACCACAACGCAGTCACTTTTTCCCCCCACCGCAACACAGTCACCCAGCCAGGCTCCTTTGCCAATGCAAGTTCCAGTATGGTCCATCACGAGTCGGACTATCCATAGTTTAAGTAATCCTTCTTGGATGGATTTTTCAAGTCATGTCCCGTCTAATCTCCTTGTCCTGACTAAATTCCAGTCAATATTTGGGAAGTTAAAGTCACCCACTGCAATAAACCTGCGCTTCTTACATCTTTTTGTAATCTCTCTACATATACTCTATCTCTCGCTGGCTATCGGTTGCCCTATAATATGGCCCCCACTAGGGTAATATCGGGTTACTTATAATATAGTCCCACCAGAGCAATAGAATAATCATCTGCCGAGAATATTAGTAGCGATACCCACTAAATAATGAAATATTCCCCATGCACAACCAACGATTTCCGTGTGAAAATCTACTTCGAAAATTAGAACTCGTTCTCGTCGTTAACTCTGGTTTCCATTTCCGGAAGTCCGACATAACTTTGACTTTGCAATTGCTGGCATAATCGGTATACTATGTAAACAAATGTATATCAAAGGCAATTGCCAGAGGCACATAAACAGTGGCAGCTATGATATATTGGTTTACAATTGTCTTGGTTTGTGAAATACTCTTTTTTTTAAAGGTGACCGGGAAATTATTAATACAGTTTTTTTGTACCTTGAGTGTCCGGATCACTTTCGCTTACTTTACTGAATAAATGTGTACCGCTGACTCGACTGACAGAAATTCACCCCTCTGTCAAACCATCGATAATCTCTGAACTTTTGGTATAACTATCTTTTAGTGTAGCAGTCAGAGCAGCTGTGCGTCACACTTGTCAATTTGTCGCCGTCTCTAACAATGTAACAATGCTTCTACATTAAGCTGTGATGTTTATGTCCTTATCCATAAACGGCACGCTTGCTTGCGTGCGTCTGAATAGGTTCTTCTGCACAATAATACCTGAGCCATGTCATCCATAACAAACTGTATATGCCAAGTATGGTGACGTTATTCTTTCTCATCTTAAATATTATATCAACGATGCCCTCCCTTCTACGTTAAAATACCGTATATATGCAGGCATATATTTTGTCCAACAAATATGCTGCACAAATAAGTAGAGAGAGTGACGGGAATATTACTGCATTCTGCTGCACGTTTTCATTCTGTGCGCTATTTGGACATCCTGGCGCACGTTTTTCCTTATTCTTTTTAATATACTTGTCGAAAAGTTATTCTTTTATATTTAAGTGGATTAATTAATGAATGACATATTTTGCCATCATTTGTGATCTGTATCTTTGGTATTATTTTTCATAAAATTAAAGAAGAACGTGATATATGCATGAAAAACAGATACATGTGATTTACGTCTTCATTCCATTGGCTAATGCGTGTAAATGTGCCCCTCAGATTCCAAGGGAATCTTTCCCATCTCAGCTCAAAGCCATGTCCTGTAGCCTTATTCCCATTTCATAGGAAAAACTCCTGTGCGTTTACAATAGACAATAGACAATAGGTGCAGGAGGAGGCCTTTAGGCCCTTTCGAGCCAGCACCGCCGTTCAATGTGATCATGGCTGATCATTCTCAATCAGTACCCTGTTCCTGCCTTCTCCCCATACCCCCTGACTCCGCTATCCTTAAGAACTCTATCTAGCCCTCTCTCCCCTATGTATTCCCGTGTGTAAACAGAACATAAATCACGTATTTTAATGCAAGAGGCCTGACGAGTAAGGCAGATGCGCTTAGGGCATGGATAGGTACGAGCGACTGGGACGTTGTAGCCATGACGGAAACCTAGTTAATGGAGGGCAGGGCTGACAGCTCAATGTTCCGGGGAACAGGATCTTCAGGGCAGACAGGGGTGAGGGAAAAGGAGGAGGGGTGAGCGTTGCATTGTTGGTTACGGTAGATATTACCGCAGTGATCAGAGGTTCCACTACGGACGGTTCTAGTGAGGCCATATGGGTGGAGCTGGGCAAAAGGAAAGGGGTGGTCACCTTGTTGGGGTGTACTACAGACCGCTGAATTGTCAACGGCAATTAGAGGAACAAATATACCGGGGAATTGTACACTGCTGCAGGCCAATAAGCTTGTTGTAAGAGAGGATTTTAACTTTCACAATATACACTGGGAAATATCATAGTGTGAAGGGTTTAAATGGGGGCAATTTCTAAAAACTGTTCAGGAGAGTTTTCTGAAGCAGTATGTAGAGTGCCTCAGACGTGAGAGGGCAACGCTGCATCCAGTATTGGGAAATTGGGAAGGATAAGCTAATGGAGCGTTTGTGGAAGAGCCTTTTGGTACCAGTAATCACGGTTCGATTAGGTTTAAGATAGTTAAGTTTATGGACGGAGCATCTGTTAAAATGCTCAACTGGGGTAAAGCCAACTTTGAGGGTATAAGAAAGTGTGTCGCTCAAGTTGACCGGAGCAATTTATTTGAGGGGAAGGAACCTCGTCCAAGTGGGATGTTTTTAAAAATGTGCTGACGAAAGGTTAGGATATGTACGTCCCCGTTACAGTGAAGGGCAAATCAGGCAAACGGAAGGAAGCTTGGCTGACGAGGGAAAGTGAGACATTAGTCAAAAACAAAAAGGATCCATGGGACAGGTATAGACAGCTGGGATTCAAGTACATCCCTGGAGGAATTGCAGGAACTGAGGAGTAAACTGGAAAACGAGATCGGAAGGGCAAATAGAGGTCAGAAGGAGGTCGAGTCTCACAAATCCCAAATGATTTCGTAAATACATAAAGGGAAAACAACTAGAGAGACAGTGGGACCTATCGTGAATCAAAGCTGTCACCTCTGTGTGGAGCCACATGAGATAGGCAAGGTCCTCAATGAGTATTTCTCTTCTATATTTACTGAGGATAAAGACAGTTGGATAGAGCAACTTGGGGCAGTCAATGGAAGTGACTTGAAAGCTGTCAGTGTTACCGTCTGAAGATACTGACGTGGTTGATGATAGACACATCTCCAGTGCCTGACCAGATATATCAGAGGACATTGCGAAAAAGTAGAGAGGAAATTGTGAGGCCCTGGTTGAAATTTAAGAGTCGTCGTTAAATGCAGAAGAGGTGCCGGAAGACTGGAGGGTGGTAAATGTTGTGCTTCTTTTCAAGAAGGGCTCCAAGGAAAATGCTGGGATTTACAGACGGTGAGCTTAACATCTGTAGTTGGAAAGTTACCAGAAAGTATTCTGCGGGTAGGTTATACAAGCATTTGGATGGGCAAGGGCTGATTGCGGATAGTCAGCACGGTTTCTTACGTGGAGGACGTGTCCCACAAATCTGGTGTTTTAAAAAAAAAGTTGTAACCAAAAAGGTCGATGAGTAGATGTTGTGTGCATGGATTTAAGTGAGGCATTCGACAAAGTTCCGTATGCTATGCTGCTCTGGAAGGTTAGATGGCATGGGTTCCAAAGAAAGATAGCTGAATGGGTAGCAAATTGGCTCCATAGGAGGAAGCAGAGGGTGAAAGTGTAAGTTTGCTTCTCGGACTGGAGACCTGTGACTGGTGGTATGCCTCAGGGTTTGGTGCTGGGCCCGTTACACTTTGTCATCTACACCAATGACTTGGATGACAACATACAGGGCAAGATTGGCAAATTTTGTGATGATACAAAAGTGAGTGGTTTTGCAGATAGTGAAGATGGTTGTGAAAGATTGAAGCAGGATCTTGATCGATTGGCGAGGTGGGCGGAGGAACGGATGATGGAATTTAATACAGAGACGTGTGAGGTGTTGAATTTTGGGGCGTCGAATAAGGGCAGGACACAGTAAATTGTAGGCCTCTGAGTTGTGTTGTAGAGCAGAGCGATCTAGGAATACAGGAGCATGGCTCCTTGAAGGCCGAGTCTTAAGAAGATAAGAAGGCCAAAAAGGCTTTTGGCTCTTTGGCCTTCATCAGTCAGAGCATTGAGTACAGAAGCTGGGAGGTCATGTTGCAGTTGTATGAGGCATTGGTGAGGCCGCATTTAGAATATTGCTTTCATTTCCGTGCACCATGTTATAGGAAAGCTATCGTCGCTTCAAAGTGTTCAGAAATTATTTACTGGGGTGTTGCAAGGACTAGAGTGTGTGAGCTATATGTAGAGGTTGAGTAGGCTGGGTCTCTATTCCATGGAGCATAGGAGGATGCGGGGGGGTCTTATAGAGATGTATAAAATCATGAGATTAATAGATCGAGTAGATGAACATAATCTCTTGGCCAGAGTAGGGGAATCGAGTACCAGAGTGCATAGGTTCAAGGTGAACGGAAAATACTTAATAGGAAGCAGAGGGGTAACTTTTTCACACAAAGGGTGGCGGGTGTGTTGAACAAGCTGCCAAATGAGGTATTTGAGGCTGGGACTATCCCACCCTTTAAGTAACATTTAGACAGGTACATGGATAGGAAAGGGTTCGTGGGATATGGACCAAGCGCAGGAAAGAGAGACTAATGTAGCTGGGACATTGTTCGCCGGTGTGGATAAGCTGGGCCGAAGGGCCTGTTTCCACACGCTTTCACTGTATCACTCTAAGTTGTTGTTACTGTTGTTGTTACTGGGCGGGTCAAGCGGCACATCTGGAAAATATGGATGGGCAACATTTTTGGTCGAGACCAGCAACCGCACGACTGCCGACGGCGACGCCTCGCTGGCTGAGGAACTTAACTGTTTCTTTGCTCGTTTCGAGGTGAAAGCTACAGTGGCAGACATTACACCCTCTCCAGCACCTGACAGCAACACCTTCACTGTGCAGGAGTATGATGTTAAGCGCGTGCTCAGAGCAGTGAATCCCAGGAAAGCTGCAGGCCCCGATGGTGTGACGGGCAGAGTGCTGAGGGAATGTGCAGACCAATTATCTGAGGTCTTCACAAAAATCTTCAACCTGTCCCTTTTAAAATCCACCATCCCTCCCTGCCTGAAGTCCGCCATAATCATCCCACTGCCGAAAAAGTCTGTCATCAGCAGTCTTAACGACTACCGTCCGGTAGCACTCACACCGGTCATCACAAAGTGCTTCGAGAGACTGGTCCTGCAGCACATCAAAGCCAGCCTCCCACCCACCTTCGACCCACACCAGTTTGCCTACAGAGCAAATAGGTCTACAGGGGATGCCATCGACACTGCTCTTCACACTGCACTGACCCACCTTGAACACCAGGGGAGCTATGTGAGGATGCTCTTCCTCGACTTCAGCTCTGCCTTTAACACGGTCATCCCGAGCAGACTGGTCACCAAACTTTCCGACCTTGGATTTTCCCAAACCATCTGCAAATGGATCAAGGACTTTCTGACCAACCGCCCCCAGACAGTCAAAATAGGCCCTCACCTCTCCTCCACCATTACACTGAGCACCGGCTCACCACAGGGCTGTGTGTTGAGCCCCATCCTTTACTCCCTCTACACTCACCACTGCGCCCCCACCCATCCCACCAACACCATCATCAAGTTCGCGGATGACACGACTGTGGTTGGACTCATCTCAGAAGGAGATGAGACAGCCTATAGGGATGAAATCCAAAGGCTGGCAGCATGGTGTTCAGTGAACAATCTGGTCCTGAACTCCTCCAAAACAAAGGAACTTATAATTGACTTTAGGAAAACCAGTGGAGATTACGACCCACTCTACATCAATGGGGTCTGTGTGGAAAGGGTACCAGCTTTCAGGTTCCTGGGTACGCACATCGCAGAGGATCTCACCTGGTCTACCAACACCATCACCACAGTAAAGAAGGCACAGCAGAGACTCCACTTCCTGAGGATCCTCAGGAAAACCAACCTGCAGGAGAAGCTCATGTTGTCCTTCTATCGCTGCTCCATCGAGAGTGTGCTGGCATACTGTATAACCACATGGTATGCCAGCTGCTCAGAAAAGGACAGGAAGGCCCTTCAGAGGGTCATCACGACGGCCCAGAAAATCATCGGCTGCTCACTGCCCTCCCTGGAGCACCTGTTCAGCCTACGCTGCCTCAGTAGAGCAGGCAAAATAATAAAAGATCCATCCCACCCCGGCCACCGTCTGTTTGTTCATCTGCCCTCTGGTCGACGATTCAGGTCGATAAAATCCCGAACAAACAGACTTAAGAACAGTTTTTACCCCAGGGCCATACGAGAACTGAACACTACCTTTGCACTAGGCAACACTAAAAAATCTTTGTACTTAACATAATTGTATTTAATTGTATTTATGTATTTTTTTGTTTTTGCATTTATTGCATATATGTTTGTACGCACCGTCAGGATTGGCTATTTTTTAATTTCGTTGTACTCGTTGCAATGACAATAAATGAATATTATTATTATTATTATTATTATTATTAAGACCGACCCTTATACACATCTGTTTCGTACAGAATCTTGTAAGAAATCAGCACCAACATTGTAAAGCCAGCGGTCAGAGGCAGTCGAAAGCTGTTAAGTATGGTTAATTGTATCCTTTCCGGTTTTAGTAAAGGTAACTATCTGTAGTTGTATTATTTAAATTAAATAATTACTTTAAAAAATAGACAAGTATAACATTTTGAGCAACTGGCCAGGTTCATGATCCGTAGGGTATGTACCACTGGGATAGCATTATGACAGGCGTGGGTCCAATATTGTATCTGGCGGATGGCGCTGTTGACCAAATCGTGTTTCCTGGTTTTCAAAAAGTTGCGGATATATCAAATGAATCAGCATTACAGCGCAGGAGATAGGCACCCTTCCATCAGAAGCAGAACTCGGGTATTTCCTTACCTTTCTCTTTGCCGCTCAACTTTCTTTCTAAATGCAAGGTAGGACTGTGTAGGTCAATAGTGAACAATAGACAATAGACAATAGACAATAGCTGCAGGGGTAGGCCATTCGGCCCTTCGAGACGGCACCGCCATTCAATGAGATCATGGCTGATCATTCTCAATCAGTACCCCGTTCCTGCCTTATCCCCATACTCCGCTATCCTTAAGATTTACATCTCGCTCTCTCTTTAATATATTCAGAGAATTGGCCTCCACTGCCTGCTGAGGCAATCAATTCCACAGATTTACAACTCTCTGACTGAAAACGTTTTCCCTCATCTCTGTTCTAAATGGCCTACCCCTTATTCAATGTACCAGATAAGTAAACTATCGTCTCACTGTTATCACCATCCTACGTTTTGCAACGCGAGGATGGATTTTCATTAGAACTAGCAGACAATAAATATATTTTAATGAAATTCGCTCATCATTTGTATTAGCAGATGCCAACAAGGTTTAAACGTTATAAAAGAGTATAAGAAAATAACTGCAGATGCTGGTACAAATCGATTTATTCACAAAATGCTGGAGTAACTCAGCAGGTCAGGCAGCATCTCGGGAGAGAAGGAATGGGTGACGTTTCGGGTCGAGACCCTTCTTCAGACGTTAAACGTTATAAATTTACAGTTGATACCAGAATCGTTTAAAAAAAAATTCTATGTGTACGATTAAAGAGAATACCGCCGGAGGGAAAATGAAACATGACTGTGTTGAACTTTCGTGAAGATTCCGCTGGTGATATTTTATGAAAATAATGTGATACCGATCGATGGAGGCATCCAGCTCCCAACCTTTATTGCAGCGTCAAGATAACAGAATTTAGAATGTGCAACATTACTCGGAAATCAACGAATGCCACGCTGCGAATAGGCTTCTCATTCACAATGATATAAATGCATACTGATTTTAAAGCGTTGGATTTTCAAAGATGTATATACTCACGAATATCTTCAAAATTTTCTTTCAGTTGTTGCAGTTCTGACAAAAGGAAAGGGAGATCGAGATTTTTTTCTTCTGTGGCATGCTAGAAATATTGCCTGAGCTTCAATCGACTCAAAGTAAACAGAAGCCAATACAGCAAAAACTATTAAGTAAGCGCACATATAAATGATGCAAATGCAACGGAGTGTAGTATGCATTAGCAGTCGGGCGGAAATGATAAATGGTGTAAAACCTCACAGGTACATGCATTGAAACAGCATTTATCCAACCCGTTGGCATACCCCAGTACATTTTAGTAAGACGCTTTGAAGAATATTCATAGATAGTATAAGGTGACCCGAGTCGGAACAGGTGCCATTCAAAACCGTTTTTTGTTTTTAAGACAAAGCATATAACTAAGAGGCAGCAGCGGTGGATTCTGAACCTGAAATCATTGGGACAATTCTATCGTACATGGCGAAAAAACACTAAACTATTTCATTCCATTCTTGCATAGTAATAGGGGAGCGATTTTGCCGATAATATTTTGCCTATTAGCAAAGCCTCAGACAAAGAGAAGAAAAGAAGGTCGTTCATAAAGTTATTTGCAGAAATACTAATAACTGGGAGTGTAACTGAATATGTACTGATTAGACATTGCACTAGAAAACTATTTCATCAACTAGAATTCTGCTGAAATTGGCCAAACCATTAACTAAATTTTTTCATTCTGGTATTCTGTACTAATATTGGAACGACTTCGCCGTTCATGGTTTGACAATTACCAAAGCCCCAGGCTGAGAGAAAAAAATGGATGATGTTAAGTTTGCAAATATTAATAACTCTTATTAATAACGCATGTCTACGTTTCCAGTGACTAAGTTGGTTATCAAAATTATCTGTAACATGGTTACTGTGGTGTTAATACAAAATAAAACGCTAAACATAATAGCTCTGCTTATGAATACACCTCATAATTTCTGATAGGAAAAGGACGCATGTTATTTTCGCGGGTCTGTCACCTCTGTAGTAAGTCAGCAATCTATCGAAGTACGCAGAAATTATTCCATCTGGCTGAAATTGACTCGTATTAGTCTTGGAAAATGGTATTAAAGTTGTGAAGTTCTCATCTGGAACGAGACGACATTTAGGGAGTTAAGACATGTCGGGTCTTCAGCGAGAAAAGGTGAATGTTGAAGGTGAATGAAAAGGTGAATGCCCCTCGTCTGGGGCAAAAATGTAAGACGTGGGCATGCTCTATTCGATGTATCATAAGAACGTATGCAGATCCTTTATTTTCCACGTGATATGAAAACAAATAGCTATTAAAATTAGATATATGGAGAGTATGTTGAAGTAAATATCGAATGGACAGGTTATTGAAGAACAGGGATTAAAACTGTGATGTTATGAGTGACAATTGAAAAATAATAATGCGCTGAGAAGAATACATACTGGTAGTGACAATGATTTAGCGGTTCATCGAAAGACGTTTTGGAACAATGTATTCCAAAAAACTGTGTCAACGGAAGGCTGTTAAGTAACGACCCAGGCAGTAGTAATTATATGACGAAAAAACAGCCCTTTTCACTCTGTATTGATTAAAAGGAGGGGGGGGGGGGTGTTCAAAGTGACATCATCCGAAAATATAGTAGAAAAGTCAGAACAGACAACATTGATAAGCAGAGTCTATTCAATTGCTAGTAATGGCTTAATCAGCAAAATTTATTTATCCTGCGTGTGTATCTGTGGCCCGTTCAGGGAGTCAAGCATTATATTTTTTGGCTGACAAGTAACGCTACTGGTCTTCCGATTGGAGAATAGGGCTCAGTTGGTAACAGCTCACAACTTGACTGTCTGTCCCGCATGCAGGTCGACACATACAAACAATATCGAATAATGTGCAACCTGTTCGGAGATGTTTGCTGAGTGAAGAGGCTGTAAACAGAGGTCGTGTCTTTCGTGGGTGGGAGCTGGCACAAACGATTCCACTGTAATTGTTGGAAGAGAGCATTGAAGTAGCCAACGCTAACCCGATGCGAATTTATCCCTCATTGAATTTGACAATTGGATTGAATATCTTATTGCTACTTCTTTTGTAGTAAATTGCGTAAAATGTCTTATTTTGGACTGAACCATACGCAGTCAAATGGGACCAGCTCAGATCCTCGTTTATTACGATGAGTTGCGTCGATGAGTGTGCCCGATGCGTAAGTCGATGGTTCTTTGGCTCCACGGCATACAACTGTTCTCGGAAACTTTCAGAAGCTTTTATATAAAAAACAGCTGCAAATCCCCACTAAGTGTCAAACCAGCAACTGCAACACATCATATTGCGTCCAGCCTTATAAACCTTAAGTCGGTACGAAATTAAACAGTGCTTGAAACATGTGGACGATGAAGACAAATGTGAATTAAACCAGACGTTTATACACACATTATTGGTCGTTTTGCTTAATTCATCGAGAGAATGATGGAGCAGAGCAATGTTATCTGTATAAATTTAGTAGATAATCAACGATGGAGAATCAGCAATGAACCTCTTGCGTTTAAAGCAGCTGCATGTGCTTGCAGAAGGAAGGGCTCAAGGGCACTGATCAATCGTTGATCCACGCGAACGTGAGCAGTGTATGTACGTATTTTGGTAACCCCATTCTACGCCCGCTTTGAACAGAAGGTCGGTGGAGGATGGTCACCCGCCCCATAATCTCAGTGCGTCTGCCGAACTGTTACGCTAACAGACGTAATTTCAGCCTCCTCAGAGTGAATTTGTGGAAAGTAACTGGTTCATATAGAAACGGGTCGCTTCCTGAGGACCTGTGCTGATCAGCTGGCAGCTTTATTCATGGGCAGCTTTATTCATGAAGGTGCACACGAACCCCAGCCTCCCGTCAGCCTTGATCCACTGCAGTTTAGTTACCGTCACGTGTCCACAGCAGACATTATTTTCCTGCACCTAAACAAATCTGCGGAATCTCCGACTCCTACGTTACACTGATATTTATCGACGAGATTTGCACTTGGAACTCTTGGATCCCATCCTGACTCATCGCCAAATTCCCGAACATAGGAAGCACCATCCCACACTGTGACTGGATCCTTAAGCTTATGAACCCGATACCACAATAAGTGAGAATAGGACATAACACCTCGTTCAGAATCATTTTCAAAACCGGTGTCCTCCAATGATGAGCTCTCAGTCCTCTATGGAACTCCATATACACTCACGACATGACGGCTAAATTCGCCCCGAACTCCATCTACAAGATTGCAGATAAAACCACTGTGGTGGGCCAGATCAAGAACAATGACGAAACGTAATACAGGAAGGAGATAGCGAATTCATTACCATAATGGCACGACAATAACCGACCTTTGAAGTTAGCAATGAGAAGGACCTAATTATCGATTTCAGCAAGCATGGCGGATAACATTACCAGTCAGCATCCACAGCGCCCAAGTGGAAATGTGTAAATGGCAGGGGGCTTCGCATTTCTTGGCTTTAATATTACTAAACATCTGTCGTGAACCAACTACAAAAATGCGATTGCTAACAAGGGACAACGCCACCGCTACGTTCTGGGAAGACTGTGGAAAATCGGCATTTTTCCAATTACTCTTACAAACGTCCATAGAAACAACGGTGTCGAGTTGCCACGTGCTTTGGCAAGGGTTATACTCTGCCCAAGACCGGAAGACACTGTAGAGAGTTGAAGATGATGTTGCCCAGTCCATCACCGATACAAAACTTGCCACCATTAACTCCATCTACATTTCACGCTGCCTCTGCAAAACAGTCAATATAATGAAAGACTTGTCCCACCCCAATCATTCCTCCTTCTCACTGCTCCGCTCATGCAAAGGGTATAGAAGATTGGACACGCGCACCAGCAAACTCCGGAAATTCGTCCTGCCCTTTGCTATCAAGCCTCTGAACGGCCCTTCCAAAACATGGGGCACTGTCCAATTACCCTCTACTGCATTTCTAACAGTGGAATTCCTTCATGGAACCGATGCGGTATAATGCTGAGAACTATATTCCGCACTCTGTATTTTCTCCTTTGCTCTACCTATTGTACTTGAATTATCTTGATTGTATGATCTGATCTGAGCACGGAGAACCAAGATCTTCACTGTACTTGGGTACACATAACAATAGTAAATCTATACCTAATCTGAAAACGCATCAGTTTTACATTCGGTATGAATTATAAACCGACGGGACATTTGGTTTATCAGCGAATTGACACGGCGATCCAGCTGATGTTTGCCGTTTTCCATGTCAGGGAGTCAATCGGCGAACCCAAACCTCCACACATTTCCTTTATCTTTGATTGGGGAATATGCCCACTAAGATCTATGCAGCCCGGGATCATGCAGTGAACAATTGAAAATGATAATAGATTTGTAAGTCCTGTGAGCAGTAATGTACAGCAAAGATACAAGTCCTCGGGTAAAATCGTAAGGCACTTGCTGGGCGAATTATGAAGGAGAAATCCGAAACGTCCTTGGCCTCAACGCTTGGGAACTACTCTTGTGATGTCCCGCGTTAATACAAATAATTTATGTAAATTCTGCGCATTATATTACGGTAATGGGGAGAGCAACTTTCCTGACTGTTTCTAATCCTCATTGAAACCCCGATAATGTTCAATTTCTGACATATTATTTGCGATAATCCTGCTTCAGAATATTTTTTGACCATGGTTTATCAACAGAATACATTCCCCCAATTTCTTTGCGAATCCCATCTCTCTGCCTTACAACGAGAGAGCTTCCTACAAGGCACCAATATGCATTTTTTTCCAAAAATGGACTGGAATGCAGAATACCGTCTGATACATTATGAATATTTTGATACCAAATCATTTGGAATATATACCAGGATTTGTCAATTTACAACGAACCTGAAATCTACTCTTACCTTTTCTTTTGCTGGTCAGGGTACTTTCTGATTATAAGAACATGGAAAATTAAAATAGTATATACATCTTAATTTGTTTCGGCATTCTTTGTCTTGAATATATTGATATGTTAACTCCACAACAGAGACGGTGAATACGTTTATCACAGTAAAGCAACAACATTCATGTAAGGTTTCATCTGCCACGAATGAGTTCCATTGTTAAGGGTGCTCGCTGCACACCCGCTTTCTTTGAAACACGGCACGGTAGCGCAGCGGTAGAGTTGCTGCTTTACAGCGAATGCAGCGCCAGAGACTCAGGTTCGATCCTGACTACGGGTGCTGCACTGTAAGGAGTTTGTACGTTCTCCCCGTGACCTGCGTGGGTTTTCTCCGAGATCTTCGGTTTCCTCCCACACTCCAAAGACGTACAGGTATGTAGGTTAATTGGCTGGGTAAAATGTAAAAATTGTCCCTAGTGGGTGTAGGATAGTGTTAATGTACGGGGATCGCTGGGCGGCACGGACTTGGTGGGCCGAAAAGGCCTGTTTCCGGCTGTATATATATGATATGATATGATATGATATGATAAAGATAATACGTTTATCTTACTTCTGATAAATAGTCATTAATAAAACATTAGTTTAATTTCTAATTCCATATAGATTTCCCGCAAAATAATTGCAGAATGTTTCATTTTTATTTATGTCTAGCATGTTCCACATGTAGATTCTCCTTGGCAATTATGTTGACGACTACGCGTTTGGCCAATAGAAACGGCAAAGGCGTTAACGATCGGGAGCGATCATTTGAAAAGTGCTTGATTTTAGAATATGCATGCACACATTCGGAATATGAGCCAGACTTCATCTTCGCACAGATAACCTGAACAGAGTGATCCACAATGTGGTGAGATCTATTGAAGGGTTGTAAACTGAAAGGCCGCGATGAAGAGAGGTCTGTGCCCCAGAAAGGGCATGATTTCGAGGCGCTAACGTGTAATATGTTCAGATGCATATCATACTCATGTTCCGAAAAATAAAGCGATTCATTTTGCACTGCCGATTGAGTGCCCTCCCAGTCGGAAGATCAAACAGCTTTTTAGCATCCGCATTGAAGAGCTTTCAGTTCAAGCATTGTTGAATTCACAAGACCCTTTATGAAAGAACCGTTGCGGAATATGAAACTGAGCATTTCTTGGAAAGTAACCTCCGTGCTACTTGATTGCGCAGCTGTCATACTCACCGTTAAATTTGCAGTTATAGTTAATAGAACTTCATTTCGTATGTTTTCCTGTTACGTATCATGACGATTTCCAATTCCCCTTTTTAGCGGACTGATGGTACCAGGAAATGCGTAATTTTAATATTTCTCCAAAAGATCCACTCTTGAACGACAATAAATTTAAGTGTGATTGCAGTGAGAGAGCCTGCCGTGTGAATAGTCTGTAGTGAACGAATAGTTATTACTGCCATGCTTCGCAACGAGGGAAGGCGGGAGAGGATGTGGGCCCATGCTATTGGCGGCCTAATGCTATTGGCTAAAAGTAGTGATATGGCCGAGGCTTGTTTCAGATTGTTTAAAGCAGGTGTCTGTGTCATGCCCCTTTGTTCTCTGGAGGGCTTCACCGACGTGCTGTGTTGCGACCGGCGCTGCGGAGGGGCGTAGACGTGGAGAGGTAATCTGTTGTAGACGGGGGCTGCGCATACCTTGATAAGTATATGTTTACTCTCTATTGTCATTAAATTTGATTTCTACTTTCAATGAAGCATGAGCCTTTTTCCTGTTCTTTCGGTCGGATCCATTTCATAGAGTCATAGAGTCCTACAGCACAGAAAGAGGCCCTTCGGCCCATCGTGTCCGTGCCGCCCGTTACCAAACACAGTCTAATTTTAATCCCATTTTCCCGCATTTGGACCGTAGCCCTCAATGTTATAGCATTTCAAGTGCCCATCCAAATGCCTCTTAAACGTTGTGAGTGTTCCCGCCTCCACCACCACCTCAGGCAGTGAGTTCCAGACACCAACCACCCTCTGGGTGAAAAAGTTCTTTCTCACATCCCCCCGAAACCTCCCTCCCCTTACCCTGTATCTATGTCCCCTCGTTGTTGAACCTTCCACCAGTGGAAGAAGTTCCCCGCCATCTACCATATCTATGCCCCTCATGATCTTGTACACCTCGATCATGTCCCCTCTCAGCCTACTCTGCTCCAGGGAAAACAACCTCAGTCTGCTCAGTCTCTCCTCATAGCCGAGGCCCTTCATCCCTGGCAGCATCCTGGTGAATCTCCTCTGCACCCTCTCCAAAGCTATCACATCCTTTCTATAATGTGGTGACCAGAACTGTACACAATACTCCAGCTGAGGCCTCACCAGGTTCTGTACAATTCCATCATTACCCCCCTACTTTTATATTCGATGCCCCGACTAATGAAGGCCAGTAACCCATATGCCTTTTTGACCACCCTGTCCACCTGTTCTGCTGCCTTCAAGGGCTTGTGTACCTGTACTCCAAGGTCCCTCTGTACCCCTGTCTTCCCTAGGGTCCTTCCATTCATGGTGTACTCCCTCTCCAAGTTATTTCTGCCAAAGTGCATCACCTCGCACTTTTCAGGATTAAATTCCATCTGCCACTGCTCCGTCCATCTGACCATCTCATCTATATCTTCCTGCAGCTTGCAGATCCCTTCCTCGCTATTCACCACCCCCTACCTTTGTGTCATCTGCAAACTTGCTGATCATGTCCTGTACGTTGACATCCAGATCATTTATGTAGATTACAAACAGTAAGGAACCCAACACCTATCCCTGCGGCACCCCACTGGACACCGGACTCCAGTCACAGAAGCACCCTTCTACCATCACCCTCTGCCTTCTGTCACTAAGCCAGTTTTTTATCCATTTTGCCAAGGTGCACTGGATCCCATGGGCTCTTACCTTCTTGACTAGTCTCCTGTGTGGGACCTTGTCAAAAGCCTTACTGAAATCCATGTATACCACAACCACTGCACTACCCCCATCTACCTCCTTGGTCACCCCTTCAAAAAATTCAATCAAGTTAGTCAGACGCGACCTTCCCTTATCAAAGCCATGTTGACTATCCTTAATTAACCCTCGATCCTCCAAGTGAAGACTGATTCTGTCCCTCAGAATCTTTTCTAGCAGCTTCCCCACCACCGATGTCAGACTCACCGGCCTGTAGTTCCCAGGTTTATCCCTACTGCCCTTTTTAAATAGTGGCACCACATTAATTATCCTCCAGTCCTCCGGTACATCCACTGTTGCAAGAGAGGCTCTGAAAATTTGTGCCAGAGCCCCCGCAATCTCCTTCCTTACCTCTCTCAGCATCCTGGGATACATCTCGTCAGGGCCCGGAGAGTTATCCACTTTTAAGCCAGCCAGAGCCTCCAGCACCGCCTCCCTGTCAATAGCAATATGCTCAAGAACATCACAACACACCTGCTCCATTTCTAAGTCCGCATCGCCCTCCCCCCTCGTAAAAACAGACGTAAAAAATCATTTAAAACGTCCCCTACATCCTCTGGCTCCACACACAGCTTTCCACTATGGTCCCTGATGGGCCCCACTCTTTCCCTCGTTATCCTCTTACCCTTGATATACTTATAGAACACTTTGGGATTTTCTTTTATTTTGCCCGCTAATGCTATCTCATGGCCCCATTTTGCTCTCCTAATTTCTTTTTTAAGAACCGCCCTACACCTTCTGTATTCCTCTAATAATGTCTGTGCCTTAAGTTCTTTATGCCTTCCAAAAGCCCCCCTTTTTTTCGAATCAATCCTACTATATCGTTCGACATCCAAGGTTCTTTGGACTTGTTTGTCCCACCCTTGAACTTTAGGGGAACATGCTTCCTCTGTACTTTTTCAATTATTCCTTTGAATGACTCCCATTGTTCTGATGCGGTCCTCCCCACGAGAAGCTGACACCAGTCCACCAGGGCCAACTTCTGCCTTATCAGATTAAAATCGGCCTTGCCCCAATTTAGAATTTTTCCTCTTTCCTCTGGTCCCTCTTTATCCTTTTCCATTACCACCTTAAATATCACTGAATTGTGATCACTGTCACCAAAATGCTCTGCCACTGACACTTCAGCCACCTGTCCGGCCTCATTTCCCAAGATTAAGTCCAATACCGCCCCCTCCCTTGTTGGACTTTCAACACATTCGCTCAAAAAGCCCTCCTGGATGACCCTTAGGAACTCTGCACCCTCAGGGCCCTTGACACTTTGGCTATACCAATCAATATTCGGGAAGTTGAAATCCCCTACTATTACTACCCTGTTGTTTTCACACACCCCCGAGATTTGCCTACAAATATGTTCTTCTATTTCCCTCTGACTGTTTGGGGGTCTGTAGTATACACCCAGTAAGGTGCATGCCCCTTTTCTATTTCTCAATTCCACCCAAATAGCCTCATTTGAGGAACCCGCTAATATGTCATCCCTTCTTACAGCAGAAATAGATTCTTTGATTAATACTGCAACACCCCCTCCCCCTTTTCCCTGCTCTCTGTCTCTCCTGAAGATTCTATATCCTGGAATATTGAGCTGCCAGTCCTGCCCTTCCTTCAACCATGTTTCCGTAATGGCAACTATGTCGTACTCCCATGTGTTCAGTAACACCTTCAATTCATCCCCCTTGCTTCCAATACTCCTTGCATTAAAATAAATGCCGTTCAGATTTGCCCTACCCCATTGTGCTGGGGCATTCTTGTTCTGCCTCCCAATCTGACCAGTTTTTTCCTCTATATTTTCCTTCTCCTCACCCCTTATACTAGCTCCATGCTGTATCACAACACCCTGCCAAATTAGTTTAAACCCTCCGCAACAGTGCTAGCAAACCTCCCCGCCAGGATATTGGTCCCCCTCTGGTTAAGGTGGAGACCGTCCGGCCTATACAGTTCCCACCTTTCCCAGAAACAGGCCCAATTATCCAGAAAAACGAATCCCTCCCCCCGCTCCAACTCCTGACCACACATTAAACAGCTCTATCCTCCTATTTCTCTACTCACTAGCTCCTGAAGTGAGCTTTTTTCTGTTCTATCAATCGGATTCTTGAACCTGTTCCCTTGCAAAAGTGATAGTCTTTTCTAGTAATACACTGCCCCGGACCCAATTTATACGCGAAAATAAGCCGTGGAATTTGACAGACACCGCTGAGCTGAAGGATGGCGAAGTGCGAAGGATTTCAAAACTTTCTGAAATTTCAGAATTTTAGGCACTGGAAGTTCCTAATGGCGATATGAAAGGAAGAGAAACGGCAACCGAGCGGCCCCTATGGGACCGGTGGTTTTCGGACTGGCTATATTTGAGGTGAAATGCAGAGATGGATGTTAAATCCCGAGGCTTGGATTTGAGAGTATTTGAGATGGAGCCGACCAATGTGTGAAGTGAAGAGAAGTTGAGATATTTTCCATATTACTCTTTCGTCTTCCAGCAGTCGGATGACAGTTGGTGCAGCTGTATGCTTCTGTTGCAAATCTAGATGTTGGAATCGTTCACTAATGATCTCTATCCCTGTAGGAAGTGTATGATAAAATTAGCAACCCGGAAGACACTGAGTGCATCCATCACCAATTACTTAATGTCGTCAATCAGCACCCACAGGTGGGCACCCTTCCCGCAGGAGATAGACACCACTCCACTCTGCAGCCACGGGTACGTCAGTCCAAGTTCATCTGTTCATTAGTCACAAAAGCAGAATTAGGCCATTCCGCCTCCGACTCGAATCTTCCATCCAATAACGACTGACCTATCTTTATCTCTTAAACCCATTATCACGTCTTCATGCCGTAACCTCTGAAATTCTGAAATCTGTCAATCTCCGCTTTAAAAATACCCAAGCATGGCATCCACAGCCGTCTGTGGCAGTGAATTCCACAGATCCAACACACTTGGACTAAAGAAATCCCTCCTCATCTGCTTGCCAAAGGTAGTACTTTTATTCCGAAACTGTCGCTTACGGTTCTGCAGTGGATACATCCTTTCCACATCCAATCTATCCAGCCCTTTCATTCTTCGTTTCGTTTCAATGATGTCACCGCACGTATTTCTAAGCTTCAACGAATACATGCCCAGTGCCATCTTGTGTTTACAACAATTCAGCCTGGCAGAGGCAGGGAACCTTAGACGAGAAGGTATTGAGATTATGGTCGGAAAAAAAGAGGGCATTGATGCACCCATTGCTGTACCCCTGTTTACCCATGCACCCATTGCGCCCTTCTGATTTCCTTCCTCCTGTACTCCCTTTTCATCTCCAGGCATTCACTGGATCCCGGCTGCCTGGTCGTCCAGGCAGGTGGGATCAATTGAATTGTCTGGAGAGGAAAAGGGAGTACATGAGAATGGAAATCAAATGGGCAACATGCGTTCACGAGTTAACGTTGATATGTTTATATTAAGAGGAATCAAAAGGGATTTTATGTATATTATCGGAAAAAGAGTAACTAGAGGAGAGAGCGGGTTTAATGCGTCTTTGGAGGCAGCATTTCGCACAAAAAAGGCGGTTGGTGCATAGAACGAGATGCTATATGAACTGGTTGAAACGATCCAAAATTGATATTTAAAGACATTTGGCAGGTAAAACGAATATGAAGATTCAGAGGGATATTGGTCAAACGCGGCGAAATTGGATTATTTTGGATTAGCATCGCCGGCATGTACTAGTAGGGCCGAAGGTTCTGCTTCCTTGCAGTATAGTATGCCTCAGTAATATATCGCCAGGGACTCCTCTATTGACTGGATAATCTGTTCATGCATTTAAAATGAATATTAATTGATTAAATATACCTGACAATTCATGTTAACTCGTCAAAACGCGACTTTTCTCTCACCAGTATCCATAAAATTCTTCTTTACTTGTTGGAGTTCTGCTTAAATAAATGTAACATGCTACAAGGCTGAAACATTAGTTCGCACCATTGTTAAATTATCAGTTAGCCTCTAGCAATGCATATTAGCATACGGGCGGAAGTAATAATATAATATTTATAAATATTTGTTAAAAAAACCGCGTCTCTGATAGCTTCAGCGAAGTTAAGCTATCTATGCTCAAGAAATGAACACCCTTCTGATTAAGTCCTTTCCTGTGACACTCAGATTTGAGATGTCTCTGTCGTTGTTGCATTCGCTGCCATCTCCCTTTTTCTTGTACAGTGCGGGTTACAAATTCAACTTCCGCTAGCGCTAAATTGGTGGCATATTGTGCCTTTCCTAGATATTGATGTTGCGGCAGAGTACATTGATCTCTATCTGTGCTTTTGGTCAATTCGTGCTTTGGGTCAAACTGAATACCAAATGTTCATATTACGCCATTAGATAGGCTTATACGATCGCACTCACCTTGCTCCTTGGCGTGCATGTTTTGTTCTGATGAAGCGGGTTCCAAGAATTACATGAAGTATTCACCATCGTAAAATCTCTCGTTTCCGCACAAGGTGCAGAAAACATTCCGGCTCTCTCTAAATATACGATTGAATGAACGCTCAAGCATTAACAGGATAAAATTAAGATTTATTTATTGCTAGGGTAATGAAATTATACGTTCATGAGTCTTCTCGCAAACATAACCAGCCAACCAACGGAAATAAAATATAAGGTATTTTTCTGCATCACACATGAGTTTTAGATTAGGAAAGAATCAATGCAAATGATATAGTTCGGTTAAGTTAGCAGGGATTCATATTAGGTAGAAAGTGCAGGAAGGAACTGTAGATACGGGTTTACACCGAAGATAGATACAAAATGCTAGAGTAGCTCAGCGGATCAGGCAGCATCTCTGGAGAAAAGGAATAGATGAGGTTTCGGTGGAGATCCTTTTTTAGACAGAGTCAGGGGTGAGGGAAACTAGAGGCACATGGAAGTACAAAACAAATCGCAGCCGGCGCCTATGGCTGAAGAAATGTGGAGCCCACAATGGTCCATTTCTGGCTGTGGAAGATGTGATAATGAAGGGATACCAATCGTGCAATGAGCAAGACGACAAGTATAGGGGAGGGACGGAGGGAGATGAAACGTAGCGTTAAATGCAATCAGTAAGAACAATATCCATACCGCTGAGTTTTGAACAGTGCAAGCGAAATATGAGTAGCTGTTCCTCCAATTTGTGTGTGGCCTCACTGTGGAGGAGGCCCACGACAGAAAGGTCAGTATGAGAATGGGAAACGTAGTTAAAATATTCTGCAGCTGGGAGGTTACGTCGGCCAAGCCGGACTGAGCGTACGTGTTCAGCGAAACGATCGCCGAGTTTGCACTTGGTCTCGTCGATATTTAGGAGTCCACACGGAGAGCAACGGATAACATAGATGAGGTTTCAGGGGGTGCAAGTGAATCTCTGCCTCACCTGAAAGGACTGTTGGTGTCCCTAAATTGAGTCGCGGGTGGAGATAGAGGTGCAGATATTGCATCTTCTACAGTTGCAGGAGAAAGTATCCGGGGAGGGGGTGGCATCGATGGGAAAGGATAAGTGAACTAAGGATTTGTGGTGGGAACGTTATCTGCGGAAAACGAAACGGGTGGAGATGGGAACATGTGTCTAGTGGTGGGATCTGGCAAAAATGACAGAGGATCATGTGCTGTATTCGACAGCTAATGGGGTGAAAGATGAGGGCTAGTGAGGCACTGTCCCTGTTGCCTTTTGGGGGAGAGGGAACACGAGCAGAGCTACGGGATACTGAGGAAGCACGTGCGAGCACCTCATCTATGGTACAAAAAGGAAACCCTCGTTCGTTAAAGAATCAGGACACCTTGGATGACCTGGTATGGGACAATGCATCTTGAGGGTAGATGAGGCGGAGACGGAGGGAATCGGAGTAGAGGATCTAGTCATTGTAGGCGGCAGTGTGGGAAGACATGTAGCCTCGGCAGCTGTGGGAGTTAATAAGAATAAGCTTTTAATAGATAAGTCGATAGTCTATCTCCTGTGCCAGAGACTGTGAGATCAAGACCGGGGAAGGTGGTGTCGGAGGGCATTCAAGTGAATTTGAGAGCAGGATGGAAATTGGGAATGATGTTAATGATGTCCATGATCTCGGCATGGGTGCAGAGGTAGCTCTGATGCAGCCATCAATGTAGCGGAGACAGAGTTCTGTGATAGGACCAGCGTACGCCTGGAACTGGGATTGTTCGATATACCCCCAAAAAGAGGCATGCACAGCTAGGGCCAAAGCGAGTGCCTATGAATACGCCTTTGTTTTGGAGGAAGAGGGAGGAAACAACAGGGACGTTGGTGAGCGTGAGGACCAGCTTCTCTGAACGGAGTAAAGTGTATGCAGAGGTGAATCGACTAGTTCTGCGGTCGAAAATGAAATAGAGGGCTTTAAGACCATCCTGGTGGTGGATGGAGGTGTAAAGCAACTGATCGTCCATAGTAAAGATCATAAGGTCATATGGTCAAAAGTGATAGAAGCAGAATTAGGCCATTCGGCTCATCGTCTATTCCGCCATTCAATCGTGGCTGATCCATCTTTTCCTCCTAACCCAATTCTCCTACCTTCTCCCCATAACCCTTGGCACCCGTACTAATCAAGAATCAACATACCTCTGCCTTAAAATATCCATTGACGGCCTTCATAACTTTCTTTTGCAAAGAATTCCACAGATTCACCATCCTCTGAGTAAATAAATTCCTCCTTATCGCCTTCTTAAAGGAACGTCCTTTAATTCTGAGCCTATGACCTTTAGTCCGGGATTCTCCAACTTATGAAAACACCCTCTCCACATTCAGTCTATGCAAGCCTTTCACTATTCCGTCAGTTTCAATTTGGTCCCTCTTCACCCGTCTGAATGCCAGAGAGTACAGGCCCAGTACCGTGAAACAATCATTGTATTTTAACCCACCCATTCCTGGGAAAATTCTTGTAAACCTTCTGAGGACCTCCTCCAGAGCCAATCCATCCTTCCTTTGTTATTGTGCCCGAAGTTGCTCAGAATACTTCAAATGCGGCCGGACCAGCGCCTTTTAGAGCCTCGCCCACAGCGGCACAGCGGAAGCGTTGATGGCTCACAACGCTTACAGCGCCGTAGTCCCGGATTCGACCCGGGTACGGAGTTTGCAGTTCTCCCCGTGACCTGCGTGGGTTTTCTCCGAGATACTAGGTTTCTTCTCACACTCTGAAGAAGTCTGTGGGTTAATTGGCTTGGTATAAGTTTCAATTGTCCCTAGTGTGTGTAGGATAGTGGGAATTTGCGGGGTTTGCTGGTCGGCCCAGACGCGGTGGGGTAAAAGGCCCGTTTCCGCGTATATCTCTAAACTAAACTAAACTCAGCATTACATCCCTGTGTTTGTATTCAAGCTGTCTTGAAATAAATGCTACCATTGCGTTTGCCTTTGTTCCTGTGATGTATACGTTCAACAAATGTAAAGCTGCTATGCGATGTATACATCCAACAATATGGTAAAGCTGTGCCTGCGCAACTGCCAAAATACACAGAGTTAAAATGGCGATCTTGTGTCCAGACCTGTGTTGTTTTGGTCTCCCACTCAATGCGTGCTTTAGAGAATGATACTGAGTAAAACGTATCATTAATTGGCGACGAGGATAACTTGTTTTGAAGTTTCGTCTGGTGACTTGCGGTTGTGGCTACCATGGCTATTTTTGGCTCAATAGGAGAATTTGATGTTGCACAGGGCGACTGGGTGCAGTACGCGGAGCGCATTGAACATTACTTCCTAGCCAACGACATTACAGATGCAGGAAAGAAGAGGGCTATCTTGCTTTCCGTGTGTGGGGGACCAACGTACAGACTCATCTCGAGTTTACTTGCTCCATAGAAACCTGGGCAAGTTGAATATTCTGAGATTGTGTCAACAGTCACGAATCACAAGGTCCAGAAACCGTCGGTCATCACCCAGCGTTACAAATTCAACTCTCGTCATCGTCAACCGGTTGAGTCAGTTGCTGATTATGTGGCCGAGTTACGTCACCTCGCTGAACATTGCGCTTATGGTTCGAATCTCAATGAAATGATACGTGATCGTTTGGTGTGTGGGATTGATGAGGACCGCATTCAGCGTCGATTATTGTCGGAAGCCACGCTGGATTTTGACAAGGCACTCGGTATCGCCACCGCTATGGAGACGGCAGACCGTAACACGGCTGATCTCCGTGACGGGAAACAAAAGCCAAGCCAAGCGATAAACAAAATCACGAAATCAAGGGGGCCTGACAGTCGTCAGCCAAGTGGGGAACCGTAAGAAGATCTTCGTGTTATCGTTGTGGTGTCTCTCCTCACGCTGACCCGAACGACTGTCCAGCGAAACAGGTGGATTGTTTCAACTGCGGGAAAAAAAGGCATTTCTCACAGATGTGCAAGTCGAGTGGGGAAAAATGCTCAGAGTGGAACGAAAAAACAGCAGAAAAAGCAGTCAGCCGTCACAACGGATAAAAGGCACCAACTGACCGAGGAAGGTGATGTGTATGGTCTTTATCATACTAAAAGTGAGAAGAAAGTTACTCCTTTCACTGTGGACATGTGTGTGGGGGGAAAGACTATCCCCATGCAAATCGACACCGGAGCTGGAGTTACGCTTATCAGTGAAGAGATGTGGAAGGACCAGTGGCGAAAACGTGAAAGGTTACGCCTTCGTGATAGCACCGTGGTTCTCCGTACTTACACTGGAGAGAAAATGGAATTGTTGGGAGAAAGTTCGGTGCCCGTCTCTCACAACCAGCAAACAGCGACGCTCAAGCTGCTGGTAGCGAAGGGGGCGGGACCAAGCCTACTAGGCCGTGAGTGGTTGAAAGTTCTGCGACTCAACTGGCAGGAGGTGAACCAGGTCAACGTGAATGACCGCCTGCAGAGCCTCCTCTCCAAATACGGTGACCTCTTCAAAGCTAAACTCGGGACGCTCAAGGGTGTCGAAGTCGACATCTACATCGACCCGGCCGTACCACCGAAATTCATGAAGGCTCGATCAGTGCCGCTGGCCCGTCGTGATCGCGTTGATTGCGAATTAGATCGCCTACAGGAAGAGGAAATCATAGAACCAGTTCAACACTCGAAATGGGCGGCACCGATTGTTCCCATTGACAAGGCAGACGGTAGCATGAGAATCTGTGGAGACTACAGGTTAACGGCGAATACAGCAGCTCGATCTGATACCTTTTCCGATACCTCGGATTGATGAGTTGTTTACGAAGCTGGTGAAGGGGAAGCAGTTCACCAAACTGGACTTGTCGCACGCTTACCAGCAGTTGGTTTTATCGTCCAGATCCCGTGAACTGATGACGATCAATACCCATCGCGGGTTGTTCCAATACACCAGCATGCCGTTTGGCATTTCAACAGGACCGGCTGTATTTCAGCGTACGATGGACAATCTTCTGGCGGGGATTTCTGGGGTTCCGGTGTATCTGGACGATCTGCTCGTCACAGGTAGTTCCGAGGAAGAACACCTCGACAACCTCGAACGAGTCCTCCGCATGCTCCAAAATGCAGGCCTACGACTGAAACGAGAAAAATGCGCCTTTCTCGTCAATGAAGTCCAATACCTGGGCCATAAGGTGAGCGCTGAAGGCCTGCAGCCAGTGGATGAACGAGTCAAAGCCGGCTGGCTGAACCGAAGAACGTCGGAGAACTGAAGGCGTTCCTTGGGATGCTGAACTATTACGGCAAATTTCTGCCTCATCTCTCAACCATGCTCGAACCGCTTCATCAACTGCTGCGCAAAACAGTTCGATGGCACTGGGGACCAGCTCAGCGAAAGGCGTTCGCACAAGCTAAGCAAAGCCTCAAATCGTCCAAAGTTCTGATGCACTACGACAGCAACAAGCCGCTCGTTCTCTCCTGCGACGCCAGCCCTGACGGAGTAGGGGCAGTGCTGTCACACGTCATGGAAGATAGGACGGAAATGCCAATAGGCTACGCTTCACGGAGTCTGAATTACGCCGAACGCAACTACTCGCAGCTGGATAAGGAGGGTCTAGCCCTAGTCTTCGGCTTCAAGAAGTTCCACACATACTTGTACGGACGACGATTCGTAATCAACACCGACCACAAGCCGCTTCTTGGGTTGTTCAGTAATTACAAGGCCATTCCGCTAATGGCTTTGTCGCGAGTGATTCGCTGGTCGCTAACACTGGCAGCGTACGAGTACGACATAGCGTACAACCCGGGCTCAGCCAATGCCAACGCAGACGTGTTTAGCCGACTCCCACGACGATCGACGTTATCGCAAGCGCCAATACCAGGAAAACTCGTCCTTCTGATGAGCGAGTTGGAGAAATCGCCCATCACTCCGTTGCGTGTTCGCACCATAACGCAGAGGGATCCGATTCTGTCTCGTGTTCGCGAATACATCATGAGTGGGTGGCCAGACAAACCACCAAATGCTGATTTCAAGCCCTACTTCAATCGAAAGGTGGAGCTGAGCATTCACGAGAGTTGCCTTCTCTGGCACTCTATAACACGACTACCCCAATGTCGCTCGCAAATGATGGAGGACGTGCATGATGCCCATCCGGGTATTGCGAAGATGAAAGCGATCGCTAGATGTTGTGTGTGGTGGCCTGGAATCGATAAGGGCTTAGAGCACAAAGTCCGAGCGTGTTCAGAATGCCAAATGCATCAGCGGGATCTGCCCAAAGCACCATTGCATTCATGGGAGCATCATAGTCAACCGTGGTCGCGAGTTCATGTCGATTATGCCGGCCCGGTACAGGGAAAGATGTTGCTTGTTCCCATGGACGCATATTCAAAGTGGATTGAAGTGCATATCACACGTGAATCAACCAATGACGCGACTATGGACAAGCTTCGCTTCGTCTTCGCGACACATGGCCTTCCGCATACACTGGTTTCTGACAATGGCCCATGTTTCACTAGCGAAAAGGTCGCAAAGTTCATGAAAGCGAACGGCTTTCGTCATGTCAAAAGTGCACCATACCATCCAGCAACCAATGGTCTCGCAGAGCGCGCCATGCAGACGGTGAAGGCAGCGCTCCGCAAGATATCGGGACCGCTGCAAACGCGTGTCACTCGATTCCTCATCGCGTATCGTTCTACGCCGCAAAGTTCCACAACGCAAACGCCGGCTGAAATGCTGATGAAAAGGAAAATTCGCACGCGTTTCAGCATCGTGGTGCCAGATGAAAGAGCGACCATTGGTGACCAACTACTCTCGCAAAAGTTGCACCACGATTCGCGCCCAGCTCGACAATTTGAGGAGGGAGAGAGCGTGCTAGTGCACAACTATGCAAGAGGGGATAAATGGGTACCAGGACACATCACCATCCTCGTCGCCAATTAATGATACGTTTTACTCAGTATCATTCTCTAAAGCACGCATTGAGTGGGAGACCAAAACAACACAGGTCTGGACACAAGATCGCCATTTTAACTCTCTGTGTACTTTCGCAGCTACGCAGGCACAGCTTTACCATATTGTTGCATGTATACATCGCATAGCAGCTTTACCATATTGTTGCATGTATAGATCGCAGTTCCCACTCATTCAACTTGCACATTTTTTTTGGGGGGGAATTCTACACCAACACCCAAGACCCTTTGGACCTCCGATTTCTGGATTCTCTCTGCATTTAGAAAATAGTCTACGCCATTATTCCTAATGCCAAAATACATGACTCCACACTCTGCTGCACTATATTCCACGTGGAAGTTGGGGGAACAGCGGATCGACAGCGGATCATTAATGTGACGAACGGCGTCTGGGGTGTCTTGGACATTGGTCGGGATGTACTGGGCCAGGTAGCGTCGGATGGAATCGAGGTACGTAGAAATGTTTTCAATTGCGATAGGCACAAAAAGCTGGAGTAACTCGTTGGGCCAGCCAGCATCTCTCGAGAGAAGGAAAGAGTGACGATCCGGGCCGAGGCCCTTCTTCCTTCCATCCGGAGATGCTGCCTGTCCCGCTAAGTTACTCCAGATGTTTGCATCCATATTCGATGAAACCAACATCTGCAGTTCCTTCCACCACATAACAATTTCACTGAAGCAGGAGCAGGGAGAAACAAAAGGTCTGCCAGGACAGTTCTGTTAATGGATTTTGGGGAGAAGTTAAAAGCGGGGCTCTGGAACGATATGGTTGGAGGCTGTGGCGGGCAGGCAGCAGGAAGTGATAACATCGAAGATGGTCTTTGAAATAATGGGCTACTGCTCATCTATGGGGTAATGGTCTAGGGTTAAGTAGGAGGAGGTTTCCGAGAGCTGGAGTAAAAGTACGGGTCGGCGGAAACGGCGTTGGCAGCCCCAGTCGGCGGACGGCCGGAGAGATGGGGAGAGTCGGTGGCAGCAGCGGCGATGACACCGGGGCGGTGGTGAGGGTCGACAGCAATAGAGGCGATGGCCCCGGGGACACGGTGAGAGCTTCCATTCTAAGTACTTAAGCCGTTGAATCCTTTTCACAATAAGCAAGTATCTTTTCAGCAAAAAGACAATCTTTACAACTTACCACAATCTTGGAGGTTTTTCGACACATTTTCTAAATCTGTAGAGGGAAGTTTCATGGATCACATTTGATGGCCTTATAGCACTTCGAAACGTATTGGAATCAATTGCGGATATTTTGCATTGTTGCATGATAGTCAAAATGTTGGTTACCTTTCCCACGATAATGGAAATTGTATAATGAGTAAAGTGATAACATGTTCTAAAAAATTATCGTGCTGATGAAATATAAGCCTTTACAAGAACTTGATAATTGCAGAATTAAAATCATGGGAGTTCTTTTATTCTAATTTACAATAGGATACAATGTGTTTTAAAGGAAATGATTAGAATGCAGTAAGCTGCACGGGTGCAAGTGCGCGCGCGCCCGAGCGTTTGTGTGTTTGTGTGTGTGTGTGATTGTGTGTGTGAGTGTGCGTGCGTGTGTGTGTGAGAGAGAGGGGGGGGTGGTACAATAGGTGCGCTGGGGACACACAGTTCTTGATTTGATATCAACAAATAAAGTCGTACATGTGCAACGAGTATTGGCTCGAGAGTATTATTTTGTTTCATTGTGATTACTGTCCGGTATGTTACGCAAAATTTCAAAATTTGGCAGAGACAATCGGAATTGATTTGTAACGGGATTGTGCTCTCTGACTTGCTTGTTTGCATTCTTTTCGGAGGCAAAAATGAAGGCTCACGGAGACAGTGGAAAGTATTTCTTAGATTTGCATTGCAGGAATCATTTCAAAATGTGATTTAGGTTTAAACATTATGGAAAAAAAACACTGGGTCAAAGAGAGAGTGCGACATTAGACGCCAAAAAACACAGGCCGTCAGTAATTCTGCTGTGACTAGAAGGGTACAAGGAGTAGGTTTCCACGGGCTCAACACTGAGTCCCTTGATTTGCATACAACATACGAGTTAATTTACCCCTCATTTAAGAATGAGGATGAGATATTAGCAATTAATACGCAGTTCAATGCTCTGCTGACAGCAACAGGAAAGATTTGAACTACGTGGAGATATTTTCGGAAGCACCTTTATTATTGTTAATCCTTAATTAAAAAAAATATTTTCTACAATATCAGAATCGTCCAAAAATTGTATAATAACGTCAATCACAGCCATGATTTTCTGTTTTAGTCAAGCCAAGTTGAAATTCGTTATGAAAGAAAACTTACTCCACCTGAGATTCAGATTAATTGCACGTTATTTCCATATATCCACCGGATAGCGCCGCGATGCCAGCCTCGCCTATAGTCTGTCTGTCCTTTCCGTCCTATGTTTTGTTATTTTTGGTGAATTTTAAAAGTCTATGCTGATGTTCTCTGGTTTGTTTTATTTAGGGGGTGGGCCGAGAGATCGAGGGGTCCTTTTTTTCAATCTCTTACCGTGCTGGAGATGCGATTGTTCTCCGGATGGTGTCCCCCGTCGCTCTGCGGCCTAACATCAGGGAATTGGAGGCCTTGCCTGGGACTTACATTGAGCCCCACCGCGGGCTGTGGACTTGCCATATGGACGTGCGATTCTTTGCCTGGGTCGACGTTCCAACCACGGCCCGTGGACTTGAACATCAAGGAGCTCGCAGGCTCGGGTTGAGACCGAAGTCGGGAGCTCCAAACTGTACGATGTTCGACAAGCCACGACCGCGGATAGATCAACCGCGCAGGGGAGCTGCGACACCCCCCACCCCACCCGCCCGATGCAGGAGCTTGAACGCCCCGACGAGGAAGTGAAGTGTGCCTCGTCAACGGGAGTGAACATCGTCCCGTCAACGGAAGGTTAGAGGCCCCCGATCACTGGAGGACAAAGAAGGGAGAGATTTAACTTTTTTTCGCCTTCCATCACAGTGAGGAATGAATGAATGAATAAGTTTATTGACCAAGTATGCATATAAAAGGAATGTGCCTTGGTGCCCCGCTCACAAATGACAACACAAGCATACAGTTAACAATTCAGAATAAAGCATAACCACATCAAAATAACAAAAATACAACATTACGGTCTAAACATGTGGGTGAAAATAAACCAGTGCAAAAAAGAAACTAGAGACTTTGATTATTGAGTAGAACTATCACTCGTGGAAAAAATCTGTTTTAATGTCCGGTTGTGGCTGTCTGGACAGTCCGGAGTCCCCTTCCAGATGGAAGTGCTTCGAAGAATGTATGGCCAGGATGAGAAGGGTCAGAGATGATCTTGCCCACTCGCTTCCTGGCCCTTGTAGTGTACAGTTCGTCAACGGAGGGAAGGTTGCAGCCAACAACCTTCTCAGCTGTGCGAACGATCCGTTGCAGCCTCCGGATGTCGTGATTGGTGGCTGGGCCATACCAGACCATGATGGAGAAGGTGAGGATGGACTCAATGATAGCAGTATAGAATTGGACCATCATTGCATGTGGCAGATTGTGTTTCATCAGTTGCCGCACGAGGTACATCCTCTATTAAACCTTTTTGACTGTGGAGTGGCCACCTAGTGGCCCCCCATTTAAGGTCCCTAGCGATAATGATTCCCAGGAACTTAAATGACTCCACAGATGTGACTATGCTGTTGCTGATGGTGAGTGGGGGGAAGTGAGGGGATCTCTTCGAAAGTCTACAATTAGTTCCACTGTCTTGAGAGCATTGAGCTCCAGGTTGTTGCGATGGCACCAGGACGCCAGCTGTGTCACTTCCCCTCTGTGGGCAGATTCCTTCCCTTCTTGAGTCAGTTCCATGAGGGTAGTGTCATCAGCAAACTTCAGGAGCTTGATAGAGGGGTCTGTGGAGGTGCAGTCGTTGGTGTAGTGAGATTAAAGGAGAGGGGAGAGTATGCACCCTTGCGGAGCTCCAATGCTGAGGGTCTGCGGGTCCGAGATGTGATTTCCCATCCTCACATGCTGCTTCCTGTCCGGTAGGAAGTTGATGATCCAGTGACAGAGGGGTTTAGGCACAGTCAGCTGGGAGCGTTTGTAGTGTAGTACCTCTGGCACAATGGTGTTAAAAGCAGAGCTAAGGTCCACAAACAGAATCCTGACATAGGTCCCCTTACGGTCTGGTTGCTGGAGGTTGAAGTGCAGGCCGAGATTGACTGTCCACCGTCCAGCGATCGAGTGGCCATTTATGCAAACTGCAAGGGGTCCAGCAGGGGGTTTGTGATGTTTTTCAGCTGAGCCAGCACCTATGCCAGTCTTTCAAATATCTTCTTGACTACAGAGGTAAGTGCGACAGGCCTGTAGTCATTAAGACCAGTGATCCTTTTCTTTTTGGGTACAGGGACAATGGTGGAGACCTTGAAGCAGGCTGGGACCGTGCATGTTGTCAGGGACTGGTTGAACATGTCTGTGTAGATCGGGGCCAGTTGTTCGGCACAGAGCGTGAGAGTGGAGGGGAAAACATTGCGGAGGAGTCACTGTAGTGGATGGTCATGTTAAAATGTATTTTGTGTTGCCTGTAGCTTTTTATTTTTATGACTGTATGGCAAATGAAATTCCTCGTATGTTCCAAAACATACTTGGCGAATAAAGTATCATTATGATTGAACAATGACATCCCTTGTTCGGATGGTAAACAGCATGGATACAGTTATGATAAATACAACAATAAATACAACAACCAGTGGAAATAGAGGGATACTGCGAGATGGAAGTGAAATCGCAGCAGTGGAAGAAATATTGTTCCACAATAATGCAACGCGAAATGAGGAAGATTTTATAGATGAGGATGATTTCAGAATCCAACAGAGGAGGACAACGGGCTTAATTAGGAAAGGGAAAATAGATTATGAAAGAAAACTGGCAGGGAACATAAAAACTGACCGCAAAAGCTTTTATAGATATGTGAAGAGAAAAAGATTAGTTAAAACAAATGTAGGTCCCTTGCAGTCAGAAACAGGTGAATTGATCATGGGGAACAAGGACATGGCAGACCAATTGAATAACTACTTTGGTTCTGTCTTCACTAAGGAAGACATAAATAATCTGCCGGAAATAGCAGGGGACCGGGGGTCAAATGAGATGTAGGAACTGAATGAGATCGGGAAGCGGTGTTAGGTAAATTGAATGGATTAAAGGCCGATAAATCCCCAGGGCCAGATAGGCTACATCCCAGAGTGCTTAAGGAGGTAGCCCCAGAAATAGTGGATGCATTAGTGATAATTTTTCAAAACTCTCTGGATTATGGAGTAGTTCCAGAGGATTGGAGGGTAGTTAATGTAACCCCCCTTTTCAAAAAGGGAGGGAGAGAGAAAACGGGGAATTACAGACCAGTTAGTCTAACATCGGTAGTGGGGAAAATGCTAGAGTCTGTTATTAAAGATGGGATAGCAGCACATTTGGAAAGTGGTGAAATCATTGGACAAAGTCAGCATGGATTTATGAAAGGTAAATCAAGTCTGACGAATCTTATAGAATTTTTCGAGGATGTAACTAATAGAGTGGATAAGGGGAACCAGTGGATGTGTTATATCTGGACTTCCAGAAGGCTTTCGACAAGGTCCCACATAAGAGATTAGTATGCAAACTTAAAGCACACGGTAATGTGGGTTCAGTATTGATGTGCTGGAGAACTGGCTGGCAGACAGGAAGCAAAGTGTAAGAATAAACGAATCCTTTTCAGAATGGCAGGTAGTGACTAGTGGGGTACCGCAAGGCTCAGTGCTGTGACCCCAGCTATTTACAATATATATTAATGATTTGGACGAGGGAATTGAATGCAACATCTCCAAGTTTGCGGATGACATGAAGCTGGGGGCAGTGTTAGCTATGAGGAGGATGCTAGGAGGCTGCAACGTGACTTGGATAGGCTAGGCGGGTGGGCAAATGCAAGGCAGATGCAGTATTATGTCGATAAATGTGAGGTTATCCACTTTGGTGGCAAGGACAGGAAAGCAGACTATTAGCTAAATGGTAGCCGATTAGGAGAAGGGGAGATGCAACGAGGCCTGGGTGTCGTGGTACACCAGTCATTGAAAGTAGGCATGCAGGTGCAGCAGGCAGTGAAGAAAGCGAATGGTATGTTGGCATTCGTAGCGAGGGGATTTGAGTATAGGAGCAGGGAGGTTCTGCTGCAGTTGTACAGGGCATTGGTGAGACCACACCTGGAGTATTGCGTACAGTTTTGATCTCCTAATCTGAGGAAAGACATTCTTGCCATAGAGGGAGTACAGAGAAGGTTCACCAGATCGATTCCTGGGATGGCAGGACTTTCATATGAAGCAAGATTGGACAGACTTGGCTTGTACTCGCTGGAATTTAGAAGATTGAGGGGGGATCTTATGGAAACTTACAAAATTCTTAAGGGGTTGGACAGGCTAGATGCAGGAAGATTGTTCCCGATGTTGGGTAAGTTCAGAACAAGGGGTCACAGTTTAAGGATAAGGGGAAGTCTTTTAGGACCGATAAAAAAAAATTCACACAGAGAGTGGTGAATCTGTGGAATTCTCTGCCACAGAAGGTAGTTGAGGCCAGTTCATTGGCTATATTTAAGAGTGAGTTAGATGTGGCCCTTGTGGCTAAAAGCATCAGGGGGTCTGGAGAGAAGGCAGGTACGGGATACTGAGTTGGATGATCAGCCATGATCATATTGAATGGTGGTGCAGGCTCGAAGGGGCGAATGGCCTACTCCTGCAACTATTTTCTATGTTTCTATGTTTCTATATTAAGACATATGTCGTAGAACCTCCTGGATTTGGTTGTGAAAAGGTGTTTGGTTTCGGTGCAGTGTAGAGTATGAATATTAATATTCTGGGCAGTCAAGCGATCAAACGCCAATATCATCACCAATCGGTAGAATAGGGAAGATTGTATAAAGGAAGGCACCTCGTTTGTTGCTTCACGACTGTAGTCGTCCATTCGTGCCAGAGTAAGCGCCATTACCTCAACCACAATGCTGCCCTTTGAGGAAGAGATGAGGAAAGTTTGTTTTTTTCTTTACGGTGGAGAAAATTAAACTATTGTGTGTACTCAAGTAAAAATCTTCAACACATGTGTGAATATTAAGGAATCAAGGCAAGTAGAATTATTGTAAAATGTTGACATTGAAGCAACGTCCAATGTAATGGCAGAGCACGAACGAGGGGCAAATCTTTGCATTTTGCTTATATTTCTTCGTGTCTCGAGTTAAGTAATGGTTATTCTAGACAAAGGTAATAAAAGATATTGACGAATTTGGATTGCTCCCCGCCCCCTCCAGCAAGACAGATGCGAAGGGTCAACCACCCTGCATATTTAGGACCCAGACTGACAGGTATGCGGATATTCCTGGAATCACGTGATATTTAGATAGTATTGGAAAATTGCCCGGACGTTGCTATTTTATTGCTGAGTTAGTGGCAGGGATTCGAAAGGTTTTCGACCTCAGATCTTTGTGCGTGTTTCATAACAGTGGAAAATCCGCGAAACTTTGGACAATGGGTGTGGGAGGGCACAACACAATCAAAACAGCTGTTACTTTTTGTAGATGGGCTATTGCATGCTAGCCAATCGTAGTGCTTGTTAGCAGTAGTCCCGCCTAGTACGTGCTTTATAATATTAAGAATTTGCCTACGTCAGGCAGTAGATGTAGCAGCTCGGAGCTGTAATGTACTGCAGGTCCTATGCTGTAAGTGCTTCAATAAAATGAAGCGTTGTATCATAGCATGTACTTAAGTACTTTGTTACATGGTGCCGGAGTCAACTCGGACCTACTCCGCTGCGTTTTTCAGGTTTTATTTTCTTTATTTAGTTTGCGCCTCTGTTATCTCCATTATGGCTAATTCGTGTCGTCTTTGATTTAGACATTGATGAACGTTGGCGAATTTTCGAGCGTGACTACACTCATTATGCTCGCATCGTTCATCGCATTAACCCTGTTGATGTACGTGCGTCTCTTTTGCTCAATCTTGTGGGTCCTGAGGCTATGAACCGAGCTGACAACTTCGTTTCTGCTGCAGCTGTTTTGGGTGACAACGACCAGGTCCTCGTTCCTGCCGAGACTATATGTGGTTCTATTCAAGAAATTCAGAGAACTGTGTGATATGCCTTCCCACCATATAATTGAAAGAACAAAGTTCTATGCTCGTTTGCAGCAGGCTGATGAACCTATTGAACAATTTATCAGCGATGCCAGTCACATAGCTGCGCGCTGTCGACTTAGTGAGTTGCGGGACGAACTTGTTCGATATAAGCTGGTAGGGGGCATGATTGATAGCAAACTGATGAGACTTTACAATTGCTGTCCACAGTCATACTGTATTGGCCCCACAAACAGTCAAACACCCCGTTTGAGATAGCCCCTACTTTCTGCTTCGCGACGAACTAGAGCTCCAGGACGGGTCACAAAGCGGTGGTCCCAGCCGCACTCCGGGACGAATACTACAACGACGTCCACAGGGGTCACCCCAGCTCGGAGGCAACCCCAACGGGCACAACGCATGTTTCACTGGCCCGGGATGACTAAATACATACATGGAAAAACCGAAACGTGCGGTGTCTGCAGCAGCCTGGCGCCACATTAGCAGAAGCAGCCCCTACTGCCCCAACCAGTCCCGCCTCTTCCATGGTGCTCGTTGGCTAACGACATCTTCGAATGGCACGGGAAACACAGCCTGGTTTTGGTTGGCTCTTACTCGGGATGGTTCGAGATAGACCTTCTGCAGACCATTCCTCGGAGGCTGTGATCGAGAAGCTGCAATGGCACCTCTCCTTACATGGCTCCCCTGCACGTATTCACCCTGACAACGGCAGGCAATTCACCAGCAAGCATTTAAGAACTTTGCTAAACGATGGAACTTCCAAAACATTACCAGCAGCCTCGAATTCCCGCAGTCCATAGGCTCGGAGTGCGAAACAATTCATGGACCTTCCCAAACCCGATGTATACCTGGACTTACTCAAACTACGAAACATTCCACGGCATCCTGTCCTATGCTCGCCAGCCGAGCCATTAATGTCTCGCCAAACCCGTGCTCCCCTGCCTGTCTCTCAGCAGCTTCTCAAGCCGCACGTTCGGTCTCCGCCCGTGGTGCAGAAGCAACTACAACGTCAACGGGATACACAGAAGCAGTTCTTCGTCAAGTCCAGTAAGCCACTCACACCCCTTGCACGTGGACAAGTGGTTCGGCTGCAAACCGACAAGGGCCATACACGACTGGGACACATTTACGGCCCTTCCAAGGAGCCATGTTCATAACTGGTCGAAGTGGACGGGGTCATCTACAGCCGCAACCGTCAACAAGTCCTTCCCGTGAAGGAACCGAGTCCTGCGACTCCGAGTCCTGACTCCCCGCATCTCGTGTTCGCTCCCACAGTTGATTCAGCTTCCCCACCACCAACTGTTCTTCCTGCCGCGTGTTCCCTGATTTGGGCGGTACCTGGCACGCCCATGTCGTCTCCTACTAGTCCTGTCAAGTCGCCTGTTGCGTCCCCACACTCCTCCCCAGCCTGTTCTCCCGCGAAAGGAGGTGAGGCGGTCACTTACCGCACGAGGGCCCGACGGGTTTGTAGGCCACCCGTTAGATATGGCGATTTTGTGTAACTTTGCTGGTATATTCTTCACATTTTTTTTCATTGTTTAACTACTGTTGTTCCTTTATTTCTACAAGAAGAGATGTAGATGGGCTATTGCATGTTAGCCAATCGTAGTGCTTGTTAGTAGTAGTACCGCCAAGTACGTGCTTTATAATATTAAGAACTCGTCTACGGCAGGCAGTAGATGTAGCAGCTCGGATCTGTAATGTACTGCAGGTCCTATGCTGTAAGTGCTTCAATAAAATGATGCGATGTATCTTAGCATGTACTTAAGTACTTTGTTATACTTTTGGCAATATAATACAGAAAAAGCGAGTACGATTAAAATTAATTTACATGGTCCAAGGAATAATACTCCGAAATCTTGTTAGTATTTACCTTGCTCTTTATTTCGTTGGTTACGTTGATATAGCTTTTCTGCAAGAATAATTTAAGATGTTAATTGTATTCTGCGGTTTCTTATAATGTCAGCTTACCAATATTCTTTCGAGATGAACGTAACTGTTAAGCAAAGAGACAGCAAACGATGGAAGTGACATTCCAATTTTCCTTCTTTCCATGCGGAGGATAAAATTTGTATCAGTGTTCAGTCAGTAAATGTATTATGTCAACTAATTGACTGTCAATGGATGAGAAGATAGGACCAGTCAAGGATACAGGAAGTAATTTGTGCTTGGAGTGAAGAGGCGAGATTCCGAACGAATACTTTGCTTCTGTATTCACCAAAGAGACGGACGTGGAGGATAATGAGATCACGCGTGAAAAAAATGTCACTGGCTTAGTTGGAGTATCATGGTCGGCATGGACGAGTGAAGCGGAAGGATCTGTTTCTGTCTCTGACTCTATGACGGTATCAGCAATGTTGTCACCTTGTTAGTAGCACTCAACGACAAAGGCGAGACTTTGATGGTGAAATTAAAACGAGCTCTCCGAAATTTGAATGATTGAAGCTGAGTAGAAATGTATATGTTTTTTTGAAATAAATCAGCACGATACCGCAAGAACCAATGAGAGATGTAGTAAATATGAGCGTAATCTGTCAGTAAAAACAAGTGATCATTTCTGAAGGCACATGCAATAATAGAGGGCAACGACACTCTCCAGACGGAATAATAACGCGGAATTGGTAATCCAGAGAGGTCCATGTAGCAGAGAATCACCATATGGATTTTTGATAGGTTGCCATGGTAGACAATATTAAACCATCGTAATATTAAGAGGTAATCAAAGGATATAATGAAGGTGAAACCTAAACGATTTCTATGATAAACGGAAGTGAATTTATAAATTGGCTAAAACGATTTCACTCAACCTCGACCTTCTGGGGAATGCTACATTATCCCAAAAGAAAATATATCGCTCCAAAATTTTCCGATGCGTTGTTAGTTAGCTATCAAATTTCGCTAGATTTTGTAGGTGCACCAAAGAGCAGGAATAACACAAATGTCATACCAATATTCCGAAATCCGTTATTTTCCAGATAATCCCAGGATATTCCGAAAATAATGTAAGTCAACCAATTGTGGAGCACGGTTTTATTGTTAGGAAATCGTGGTTGGCAATTGTTACCGCAGAAGGCATTAAGTAGGGTAAAGAGAACGTGCAAAAGTGCTGTACTGAGATTTCCAGTAGCTCTAGATAACCTCTGCTGATAATGATTTAACTGGGGCAGGAGCAGGAAGAAACAAAATGTCTGCCAGCACAGTACTGTTCATGGATTTTGGGGTGAAGTTGAAACCGTGCCGTGCGGGGCTCTGGAACAATAATATTGCAAGCTGTGGAGGGCGGAAACCGGATGTGTTAAAACAAGAGATTATCTCTGAGATAATGGCCGTTCTCATCTGTTAATGCTTAAGTAGGAGGTTTCCGAGAGCTGGAGTACAGAAACGTAGTCGGTAGCTCCGGTCAGCGGACGGCCGGAGTGATGGTGAGGTCAATAGACAATAGACAATAGACAATAGACAATAGGTGCAGGAGTAGGCCATTCAGCCCTTCGAGCCAGCACCGCCATTCAATGCGATCATGGCTGATCACTATCAATCAGTACCCCGTTCCTGCCTTCTCCCCATACCCCCTCACTCCGCTATCATTAAGAGCTCTATCCAGCTCTCTCTTGAAAGCATCCAACGAACTGGCCTCCACTGCCTTCTGAGGCAGAGAATTCCACACCTTCACCACCCTCTGACTGAAAAAGTTCTTCCTCATCTCCGTTCTAAATGGCCTACCCCTTATTCTCAAACTGTGGCCCCTTGTTCTGGACTCCCCCAACATTGGGAACATGTTATCTGCCTCTAATGTGTCCAATCCCCTAATTATCTTATATGTTTCAATAAGATCCCCCCTCATCCTTCTAAATTCCAGTGTATACAAGCCCAATCGCTCCAGCCTTTCAACATACGACAGTCCCGCCATTCCGGGAATTAATCTAGTGAACCTAAGCTGCACGCCCTCCATAGCAAGAATATCCTTCCTCAAATTTGGAGACCAAAACTGCACACAGTACTCCAGGTGCGGTCTCACCAGGGCCCGGTACAACTGTAGAAGGACCTCTTTGCTCCTATACTCAACTCCTCTTGTTACGAAGGCCAACATTCCATTGGCTTTCTTCACTGCCTGCTGAACCTGCATGCTTCCTTTCATTGACTGATGCACTAGGACACCCAGATCTCGTTGAACTCCCCCTCCTCCTAACTTGACACCATTCAGATAATAATCTGCCTTTCTATTCTTACTTCCAAAGTGAATAACCTCACACTTATCTACATTAAACTGCATCTGCCATGTATCCGCCCACTCACACAACCTGTCCAGGTCACCCTGCAGCCTTATTGCATCTTCCTCACAATTCACACTACCCCCCAACTTAGTATCATCTGCAAATTTGCTAATGGTACTTTTAATCCCTTCGTCTAAGTCATTAATGTATATCGTAAATAGCTGGGGTCCCAGCACCGAACCTTGCGGTACCCCACTGGTCACTGCCTGCCATTCCGAAAGGGTCCCATTTATCCCCACTCTTTGCTTTCTGTCTGTTAACCAATTTTCTATCCATGTCAGTACCCTACCCCCAATACCATGTGCCCTAATTTTGCCCACTAATCTCCTATGTGGGACCTTGTCGAAGGCTTTCTGAAAGTCGAGGTACACCACATCCACTGACTCTCCCTTGTCAATTTTCCTAGTTACATCCTCAAAAAATTCCAGTAGATTTGTCAAGCATGATTTCCCCTTCGTAAATCCATGCTGACTCGGAACGATCCCGTTACTGCTATCCAAATGCTCAGCAATTTCGTCTTTTATAATTGACTCCAGCATTTTCCCCACCACTGATGTCAGACTAACTGGTCTATAATTACCCGTTTTCTCTCTCCCTCCTTTCTTAAAAAGTGGGATAACATTTGCTATTCTCCAATCCACAGGAACTGATCCTGAATTTATAGAACATTGAAAAATGATCTCCAATGCTTCCACTATTTCTAGAGCCACCTCCTTAAGTACTCTGGGATGCAGACCATCAGGCCCTGGGGATTTATCAGCCTTCAGTCCCATCAGTCTACCCAAAACCATTTCCTGCCTAATGTTGATTTCCTTCAGTTCCTCCATCACCCTAGGTTCTCCAGCCCCTAGAACATTTGGGAGATTGTGTGTATCTTCCTCAGTGAAGACAGATCCAAAGTAACGGTTTAACTCGTCTGCCATTTCTTTGTTCCCCATAATAAATTCCCCTGCTTCTGTCTTCAAGGGACCCACATTTGCCTTGACTATTTTTTTCCTCTTCACGTACCTAAAAAAACTTTTGCTATCCTCCTTTATATTATTGGCTAGTTTACCCTCGTACCTCATCTTTTCTCCTCGTATTGCCTTTTTAGTTAACTTTTGTTGCTCTTTAAAAGAGTCCCAATCCTCTGTCTTCCCACTCTTCTTTGCTATGTTATACTTCCTCTCCTTAATTTTTATGCTGTCCCTGACTTCCCTTGTCAGCCACAGGTGTCTCTTACTCCCCTTAGAGTCTTTCCACCTCTTTGGAATAAATTGATCCTGCAACCTCTGCATTATTCCCAGGAATACCTGCCATTGCTGTTCTACCGTCTTCCCTGCTAGGGCCTCCTTCCAATCAATTTTGGCCAGCTCCCGCCTCATGCCTCTGTAATCCCCTTTGCTATACTGTAATACCGACACTTCCGATTTTCCCTTCTGCCTTTCCATTTGCAGAGTAAAACTTATCATGTTGTGATCACTGCCTCCTAATGGCTCTTTTACCTCTAGTCCCCTTATCAGATCAGGATCATTACACAACACTAAATCCAGAATTGCCTTCTCCCTGGTAGGCTCCAGTACAAGCTGTTCTAAGAATCCATCTCGAAGGCACTCTACAAACTCTCTTTCCTGGGGTCCATTTCCAACCTGATTTTCCCAGTCTACCTGCATGTTGAAATCTCCCATAACCACCGTAGCATTACATTTTTGACACGCCAATTTTATCTCCTGATTTAACTTGCACCCTAAGTCGAGGCTACTGTTTGGGGGCCTATAGATAACTCCCATTAGGGTCTTTTTACCCTTACAATTTCTCATTTCTATCCATACTGATTCAACATCTCCTGATTCTATGTCACCCCTTGCAAGGGAATGAATATCATTCCTTACCATCAGAGCAACCCCACCCCCTCTGCCCACCTGTCTGTCTTTTCTATACGTTGTGTACCCCTGAATATTCAGTTCCCAGCCCTGGTCCTCTTGTAGCCATGTCTCAGTGATCCCTACAACATCATACTTGCCCATGACTAACTGAGCCTCAAGCTCATCCACTTTATTTTTTATACTACGCGCATTTAAGTACAACACTTTAACTTCTGTATTTACCTCCCCTCTCACATCGTTCACAATTGGCCCTGCCCTTAATTTCTTTTCCGCTCTAGAACTTCTGTTCCCATTCTTCCGAGAGTCTTTTGCAATATCTCCTGTATTCCCTTTTACCTCATCTTCATATTCACAATTTGTTAACCCCTCCCCCCCACTACTTAGTTTAAAGCCACAGGTGTCACACTAGCAAACCTGCCTGCCAGAATGTTTGTCCCCCTGCTGTTAAGATGCAACCCGTCCCTTTTGTACAAGTCACCCCTAGCCCAGAAGAGATCCCAGTGGTCCAGAAATCTAAATCCCTGCTCTCTGCACCAGTCCCTCAGCCATAAATTCATACCCTCTATCTCTCTGTTCCTGGCCTCACCAGCACGAGGTACCGGTAGCAGTCCAGAGATAACTACCTTCGACGTCCTACTTCTCAGCGTTTTTCCCAACTCTCTAAACTCCCGCTGTAGCACCTCCTTCCTCTTCCGCCCGACGTCATTCGTGCCCACGTGCACAACGACTTCAGGTTGATCGCCTTCCCTCGCTAGGATTTTCTGAAGCCGGTCTGTGATGTGTTGAACCCTGGCACCAGGGAGGCCTGCGGCAGCAGCGTCGATGACACCGGGGAGATGGTGAGGGTCGACGGCAACGCGTATGTGGCCCCGGGAACGTGAAGAGAGCTGCCACTCTAGATACTTGAGCCTCTGAATCCTTTTCACAACAAGAAACTATGTTGTCAACAGAATGACAATCTTTGCAACTTACCGGAATCTTGGAGTTTTTTCGCCGCGTTTTCTAATTCTGTTGGATGGAAAGCATGAATGCATGCCCATTTGATGACCTTGCAACACCTCGAAAGGTACTGAATCCAATTGGGAATATTTTGTTGCATGATAGCCAAAACGTTGGTTACTTTCCCCATAATAATGGAACTTATATAATGAGTAACGTGATAACATGTTCTCAGAATTTACTGTGCTGTTGAAATATAAGCCTTTACAAGAACTTGATAATTACAGAATGATAATCATGGGTGTTCTTTTATTCTAATATCACTCGAGGATACATGATGTTTAAAAGGAAATTAGTAGAATGCAGGAAGCCGCACTGGTGTATGTGCGCGTGCGTGTGAGAGAGAGAAAGAGAGGGTGGTGAGGGAGGGCAGAGAATACAAAGCTTGCCAATAATGCTATACATTGTCGGGGACTGTTTGGGACACACAGTTCTTCATTTGATATCAAGAAATCAAGCCAGACATGTGTTATCAGTATTAGCTTGAGAGTAGTATTTTTTTTTGTTTCATTGTGACTGTTACAATGTTACTAACAATTAAAAAGTTTTTGCCAGGGTCAATCGGCATTGATTAGAAAGAGGATTGTGCTCTCTGACTTACTTGTTTGCATTCTTTACGGATGTAATATTGAAGCCTCTTGGAGGCATTGGGTAGTATTTATTAGATTTGCATCGCCGGAATCATTTCGAAATGGGATTTTTGTTTAAACATACAGAGAAATCAACTGGATATTACGAGAGAGTGCTACATTGGACCCAAATAACACAGATCGTCAATAAATCTCCTGTGACTAGAAGGCTATAACGAATACGTTTCCACGGGCTGAGCACTGAGTCCCTTGTTTTACATTCAACATACGAGTTATTTTATCTCTAATTTAAGAATTAGGATGAGATATTCGCAGTAGAGACGCAGTTGAATGCTCTGGTCATAGAGAGGGGAAAGATTTGAACTATGTGAACATATTTTCGGAAGCACTTTTATTTTTGTTAATCCTTAATTTTTTTTAAATCGTCCGAAATTTTATTATAACGTTAATTACAATCCTGATTTGATCTTATAGTCAAGCCAAATATAACTTCGTTATGCAAGTAAACCTACTCCACCTCAGATTCAGATTCATATAAATTTATTGTCATGAACAATGAAATCCCTTGTTCACGTGGTAAACAGCATGGATACAGAAATTATAAATACAACAATTAACACAAGACTTGTAGAATTAGAAGGATGCTGCGAAATTAAAGTGAAATCTGCAGTAATGCAAGAAAAAAATATCTAGAATAATGAAATCGCAAAATGTGGAAGATTTAATATTAAGAGATATGTCGCAGAACCTCCTGGAATGGGTGATAAAAAGGTATTTGTTTTAGGATTCTGATAGCAGTGTAGAGGATGTATATTAAAAGTCGGGGCGTTCATGCGTTCAAACGGCTGTATCATTTCCAATCGGCAGAAGAGGAAAAATGGATTAAAGGAAGGGACCTTTAAGAAAGGAGGGATAGAAAAAACGGGTAATTATAGACCAGTTAGTCTGACATCAGTGGTGGGGAAGATGCTGGAGTCAATTATAAAAGGCGAAATTGCTGAGCATTTGGATAGCAATAACAGGATCATTCCAAGTCAGCATGGATTTACGAAGGGGAAATCATGCTTGACAAATCTACTGGAATTTTTTGAGGATGTAACTAGGAAAATTGACAGGGGAGAGTCAGTGGATGTGGTGTACCTCGACTTTCAGAAAGCCTTCGACAAGGTCCCACATTGGAGATTAGTGGGCAAAATTAGAGCACATGGTATTGGGGGTAGGGTACTGACATGGATAGAAAATTGGTTGACAGACAGAAAGCAAAGAGTGGGGATAAATGGGTCCCTTTCGGAATGGCAGGCAGTGACCAGTGGGGTACCGCAAGGTTCGGTGCTGGGACCCCAGCTATTTACGATATACATTAATGACTTAGATGAAGGGATGAAAAGTACCATTAGCAAATTTGCAGATGATACTAAGCTGGGGGGTAGTGTGAATTATGAGGAAGATGCAATAAGGCTGCAGGGTGACTTGGACAGGTTGTGTGAGTGGGCGGATACATGGCAGATGCAGATTAATGTAGATAAGTGTGAGGTTATTCACTTTGGAAGTAAGAATAGAAAGGCAGATTATTATCTGAATGGTGTCAAGTTAGGAAGAGGGGATGTTCAACGAGATCTGGGTGTCCTAGTGCATCAGTCACTGAAAGGAAGCATGCAGGTACAGCAGGCAGTGAAGAAAGCCAATGGAATGTTGGCCTTCATAACAAGAGGAGTTGAGTATCGGAGCAAAGAGGTCCTTCTACAGTTGTACCGGGCCCTGGTGAGACCGCACCTGGAGTACTGTGTGCAGTTTTGGTCTCCAAATTTGAGGAACGATATTCTTGCTATTGAGGGCGGGCAGCGTAGGTTCACTAGGTTAATTCCCGGAATGACGGGACTGTCGTATGTTGAAAGGCTGGAGCAATTAAGCTTGTATACACTGGAATTTAGAAGGATGAGGGGGGGTCTTATTGAAACATATAAGACAATTAGGGGATTGGACATATTAGAGGCAGGAAACATGTTCCCAATGTTGGGGGAGTCCAGAACAACGGGCCACAGTTTAAAAATAAGGGGTAGGCCATTTAGAACGGAGATGAGGAAGAACCTTTTCAGTCAGAGAGTGGTGAATGTGTGGAATTCTCTGCCTCAGAAGGCAGTGGAGGCCAGTTCGTTGGATGCTTTCAAGAGAGAGCTGGATAGAGCTCTTAAGGATAGCGGAGTGAGGGGGTATGGGGAGAAGGCAGGAACGGGATACTGATTGAGAGTGATCATCCATGATCGCATTGAATGGCGGTGCTGGCTCGAAGGGCTGAATGGCCTACTACTGCACCTATTGTCTATTGTCTATTGACCTCGTTGGTTGCTTCACAACTGCAGCAATCCATTCGTGCCAGATTAAGCGTCATCGCCTCAAACACTATGTTGGTCTTTTAGGACAAGTTGAGGTAAGTTTGTTGTTTTTCCCTCGGGGGAGACAATTCAGTGTGTTCTCCAGAAAAATTTCAACAGATGTGTGCATATTAAGGAATCAAGGCAAGTTGAATTATTGTAGAATGTTGGCATTGAAGCAAATTTGAAACGTGGTCTAATGTAACAGCAGAGCGGGAACCAGGGGCCAATTGTGTCATTTTGCTTATATTTCTGAGAGTCTGGAACTAAGTGACGGTTAGTTTAGTCAGAGGTACGAAACGATATGACATCTTATGATTTATCCCCCCCCCCATCCAGCAATACACCTGCGGCGGCACAACCACCCGGCATATTTAAGACCCTGGCCGACAGGTATGTGGATATTCATGGAATCCCTTGATATTTGGGTAGTATAGAAAAATAACTTGCGAGAAGATCGGACGTTGCTATTTTGTTGCCGAGTGAGATGCAGGGATTCGAATGGTGTACGTATGGCTTTCGTTCTTAGATTTTTGTGCGCGTTTCGTAGCAGTGGAGAATCCACGTAACATTGAACAATGGAAATAACTGTTACTTTTGATAAATATAGTGCAAAAACAGCGAGTGTGATTAAAAGTAATTTACATGTTCCAAGCAATTATACTCCGAAATGTTAATCGTATTTACCTTGTTCTTTGCTTCGTAAGTTATGTTGATATAGCATTTCTACAAAAAGAATTTACTATGTTAATTGTATTCCGCGGTTTCTTCTAATGTCAGCTTACCAATATTATTTAGAGATGAACGGAACTGTTGAGCAAATTGACGGTTAACGATGGAAGCGGCATTCCAATTTGCCTTCTTTCCATGCGGAGGATAGAATTTGTATCAGTGTTCAGTCAGTAAATGCATCAGATCAACTAATTGGGTGTCAATGGTAGAGAAGATAGGACCCGTCAAGGACAAAGGAAGTAATTTGTGCTTGGAGGATGTAGGCGAGATTCTGAACGAATACTTTGCTTCTGTATTGCCCAAAGAGTCGGACGTGGTAGATAATGATATCACATGTGCAAATGGGACTGGCTTTGTTGGAATTTCTTGGTGGACATTGACGAGTGAAGCCGTGGAGTCTGTATCCGTTCTGAACGAGTCTCCAACTCTATGACAGTATCAGCAAAATAATCATGTTGCGAGGAGTAGTCTACGAGAAAGTCGAGCCATTGATGGCGATATAAAAAAATAACTCTCCCACATTTGAATGAGTGAATGCACAGAAGATGAGAAATACATATTTTTAAAGAAATACGCACAGATACCGCAAGATCGAATGAGAGATGCAGTCGATTATGAGCGTAAACTGCCAGGAAAAACAAATGATCATTTCCGAAGGCACATACAATGATAGAGGGCAATGACACTAACCGTAAAGAATACTAACTCGCGATCGGTACCGCTAGAGAGGTACATCTAGCAGAGAATCACCACATGTATTTTTGATTGGCTGCTATAGTAGACAATATAAAACCATCGCAGTAGTAAGAGGTGATCAAAAGGATATCATGAGGGTGAAACTTAAACGATTTCAATGATAAGCGGGTGGATATGGAAATTGGCAATCACGATTTAACTCGACGTCGACCTCCTCGAAATGTTACAGCATCCCAAAAGAAAATATATCGCTCCAAATTGCTCCGAATCCTTGTTCCTTAGCTATGAAATTTCGCTAGATTCTGCAGGTGCCCCAAAGAGCAGGAATAACACACATGTCATACCAATATGCGAGATCGTGTGAGGCCTCAAGTCAAGTATAATAGTACAGCGATTGGAGAGATACAGTGAGCAGTATATCTTAACGTTACAGCGCATCTGCAAGAGAGACTATATCCAATTAACGCAGTGAGGTAGAAGAGATCGGCATATACTCTAACTCATGGAAGGACCGTTCAGAAGCTTGAAACAGATGAGAATATGTTGTTCCTTATTTTGGAGGCGTGTTTTCAAGCCTCTGTATCTTTACCCGACGGGAGCAGGGAGACGAAGCAATGGCGGAGATAGGAAATCCCCTTGATTATGTCGGCTGCTTTCCTTGTTAGCTTTGAATTGAAGGTGGAGTTAATTGTGGGGAGTATGGTCAACGTGACTGGACTACATCCACAACTCTGTGCATTTTTTGGTCTTGGGCAGAACTATCCCCACACCAAGCTGCAACTCAATTTGAAAGTCATATTTTATGGTACATCTGTATTAGTTTGGAACAGTTGTTGCAAACCTGCAGAAGTTCGTCAGTGTCGTGAAGATGTCGAGGCTTTGGCGCGAGTGGGGTTTGTGTTCCACTACGCTTATTGAATTCGATAAACAGCTCCTTCGAGCTTTGACATTGTTGGAGACATTGTTGTCCTGACATCATGTTCATAATTTCCCTTACACCATCCTGCACTACATGTCGTCGTTGTTTGTAATCCGACCAACCACGGCGTTGATATGTTCAAACGTATAGATGGAGCTTGAGGATAAAGCTGTTGTACTTGTCTTCTCCTGTCCTTGCAGTTTTGATCACGACTCTCTTCCCCGAGATAGAACAGAAGTAGTGGTCAATTGGTCTTTACCTTTCACCGAACTAGCCTCTGTGTCAACATATCCTATTCCGACTTTTTCACCAGCTTCAATGTATGGCCACCACTATACATATGTTTCATCTTCCACCCATTTCTGCTTTCCGGAGATATCATACTCCTGTGACTCCCTGGTTTCCTCATCACTGCCCGTATACTGGCTCATGGGGTCAAATGTACAATCAAATTGGATGAAGTCGTGAACCGACAAGGATGTGAAGCAATTCGTGACTAGCAGAAAAACGTGGGATCATAATTGTTGTTATACTTTGCAACTGAGTATAATTCAAGAAGTAATGGAGGCTTGCAAGCAAGTATGTTAAAATCGAAAATTATTTCAAACCGCATGCACTTTGCAAAATAATGTTTCGAAAACTAGATTTATTGTTGAATTAGGCGTAAAGTGGCGGTGTGTTTCTTTGAATGGTCCATCGCCAAACCATTGAGCCATGAGATCGTTTTCGATCTGGTACCATGTAATCAGATAGGACCAATGTACACGCCCTTTGGAAAGAATGATGAAAGAAGAGTAAAGCTTGATATTCAATTTGACAGTGAGAAGCTTGGGTATGAATCTGGAATAAAGCTATTACAATGCTATGTAATAGATCGTCCAGGTGCTGAGGTGGCGTTACGGAGGGCGATGAAAGCAAGTGTCGTAGACATTAGAGGCATGGCCACGGTTGGGGGCCTGGAAGGACTGTTGAATTTAAATGACACCGTGTGAGAGGCCAGACGAGTAATGCGCATGAACTCGGCGCGATTGGGAGCGTGCTACTGCGAACTTATAGGCGTTAAGGAGGCTTTGGCAAGAGAGCGACGGGACTGGCACATTACCGTTCAAGGTTCCTATTGTGTAAGTGTGAAAGATTATGGTGTAAAAGAGGATGGGGATTTGATTAACGGATAAAAGACAACACACTGTTGTAGTCCGAGGTAACATTAGAGATGATTCGTTCACTGTGGGTGAGCTGCGCTGCGAAACTGAGATAATCAACTTGTTGGGCGTGTAATGTATTTTCGCAAATAGCTAATTAGAAGAACAAATATACCTTCGATTGAAGGACGGTGCAGGACTAATAGAGGTCCCACAATAGTGGATTTTAATTTTCTCAATAAGCGTCGGGGCTTCCACAGTGCTAATGACATAGATGGGGTAGAATTAGTCAAATGAGGTCAGGAACGTTTCCTCAGGAAATATGTAGAGGGTCTTACAAACGAGAGGGCAGAAACTAATCTAATCTGCCAACTTCAGAAGTGCATGACTGAAGTGTCAGTAGGTGAACATTTTGGACTCGGCATTGTAGCGTTAATTAAGGACATGGCCTCTAAGTTAAATTCTGAATCGCGGCAAGGCTACTTTATTGGTATTAAACAGGAACTGATTGCTGGCTTTCGGTTGTTTATGGGCAAATGAACGCTTGGAAAACTGGAACATATTTTTTTAACCCTGCTGTTGAGAATCCAGGGCCTTTATGTTCCTTTTCGAGTGAAGGGGAAGCTCGATGGTACTACGGAACCCTGGATGACGTGAGGAATCGATGCACTGATCAGGAAAAGGAGGAGGTGATGTGCGGATATTGGCAACTTGGAGCACGTGTACTTGTGGAGGAGGTTAGGGGCAAGGCCATAGACGTTGTGTCTACATTGGAGGAAGACCTCTGATAACTTTCTGCATGGAAGTCTGTTCTGGGTGTTTAGATCACATGGGATCCAAGAATAGATAGCTGACGGGGTACAGAATCGGCTTCATGGAAGTAAGCAGAGTGTGGTGGTGGAAGGCTACTTATCAGACTGAGAGCACTTGACGAATAATGTGCCTCTGAAATTGGTGCTGACCCATTGTGGTTTGCAATTTTGTATCAACGATTTGAGTGTGAATGTAGAAGGCATGATCAAGCCGTTTGTAGATAACACAAAAGCATTTGTGGTCGTGCGAGAAATGGAAGCAGGGCATTGCAACTCAGTGTGCCAGTCTTGTACTTAGGAACGTTCTGGAATCTGTTATTATGCAGAAAATACCAGGACATCCAAAATAAAACAAAAAATAATAATTCGGGGAGCATCGATTTATGGTTCGGTTATCGATGTTGGCACTCCATAAAGTTACTTCAGAAGGCATCAGCAGCGTGGTTTATTACTTAGTGAGATAAAATTACAAAATGTTATCATATTAAGTGAATTGGAAGTCCACTGCCAGCATAACAAAAATTCGAATGGTTGTTAGATTTTACTACCGCGATATGTATTGCAAAAGGAGATATACTGCATTTGAATTTAAAGGTACAATATAGCACATTTTTGTTCTCCATATTTTCGGTAGGATGTACGTTTCCTGGAAGCAGCGGAGTCAAATCTCTGCACGCTAAATGCTCCAGAGATATGAAGAGTGCTTGTTCGTGTTGGAACAATTGTCAATGGATATAAGAATAGAGAAAGGTGATCTTATGTTCAACCTTATATTATTTTGCGAATGATTTAACAGGGGATGCTAATGAGCTGTTACTCGTAATGGGTATATCTGGAACACACGTCCAATCTCAGCGCCGCGTTTTGAGCTTGCAATTTACCTTTTTAAACTATGGGGGAAGCACAACTTCAGAAGTGGCAATCCAAAAGATCCCGAGGAAATGCAATCATTTAGATGGTGTGATTACACCTAAACCAGAACGGACCGCCAATTATAGATGGAGGAGTACGTAAATTGAATGGGCAAGTTAACGGAACAGAGTCAAAAAGTAAGGAAGGTGGCGAGGAATAGAGATATATGAAGGCAAACCAAACTTCTGGGCACGTGTGAGGAATATATAGCTACATTAGTCTCAATTAATCGAGACGGGTCTGACTAAAAACATGACTGGTGATCTGAAGTGGAGATTAACGTATTGTAATATGATGTTGTCAATGAGAGGTGTTTGAAAGGGAATCCAATATTTCAGTGTATTAAAAATTTCAGCCAGGATGTGGGGCATGTACAATTTTAAGACGGTATATATGGGGGGGCGTGGCTGTGTTCTGCAGCTGCGGCTCACCGGCAGTCTCTCTGTTTTTGTTGTTGTTTTTTTTGTCTATTTTCATCGTTAAATGTACGTTTTGTTTTATTTTTAACTCTGTGTATGTGGGGGGATGGTGGGGGGGTTGGGGGAAACCTTTTTTCAAATCTCCTCCTCAACGGAGATGCGACCTTTACCGTGTCGTATCTCCGTTCGCGCTACGGCCCAACATCGTGGAGTCGGCGGCCTCCAGCTGGGATCGACCTCAAAGACTCCGGTCACAGGGCCTGGACTTACCATCTCGGAGGCTTCGGCCGTGGGCTCTGCAGACCGCAACATCGGGAGTTCGCAGGTCCCTGGCTGGCGACCGGCTTTTGGGAGCTCCAGCCGTAGCAGCTTCGACCGCCCCGAAGCGCGAGGTATGATCGACCCGCCCGCAGGCCCCTCATCGCCCTGCGTGGCTCGGCCGCAGCACTTTCCATCGCCCGGTGGGGGCTCAGGACCTTCATCGGCCTGCTTGGCTCGGCCCTGGGACTTTCCATCGCCCGGTGGGGGCTCAGGACTTTCATCGGCCTGCTCGGCTCGGCTCTGGGACTTTCCATCGCCCGGTGGGGCTTCAAAAAGTTGGGAGCCTCGATTACCTCGTGGCACCACGGGAAAAGAATGAGGAGGAGATAAGACTTTGCCTTCCATCACAGTGAGGGTATGCCTAGAGCAATCACTGTGATGGCTGTTTTGTGTAAAAAAATATATCTGTGTGTCTTGTGCTTTTTAATGTCTACTGCCGGACCCTGACGTGAGAGGACGCTGGCGTTGTGTATTCGCCGCTTTTCCGTCACGATAGTTTGTCTGTTTGTTTCTATGTTAATTGTTTTTGTAAAGCGCTTTGAGCATGTGATAAGGCGCTATATAAAATAAATGGATTATTATTATTATTATATAAGGAGTTGTGAACGTTGGATTTGGAACATCTCAAAGTGGGTAAGTCTGAAGCCGAACAATGTGATGTGCAAAAACGTGAATGCTTGAGAGTTAAAAGCCAGCATGTAGAGTAACAGTGAAGGGAAATGGTAAGAAATCGAAGATTTGTTGGAAATTATAAAATATCGAGGATTGAACATAGAAGTAACTTCTGGCAAGTTTCATGAATTTAAAATATTTGTCCCCCCCTCCCTCGGCTACAAATTCCGAGTGCGAGTTATGTGAAATTTAACAGTAACCAGAGACTAAAGAACGCGAAAGTGCACGAAGTGGGGCTGGCGGTAACCTTTAAGAGTAATCTCAAAATATTTCTCATTTACCTTAAATTTTGCGTTGAAAAGGAAACGTACAATAATGCGCCTCACCCGTATTCGCTATGAGGAAGGATATTGCAGCCGGATAATTCATAGAGGAAGATGGTGGAAGTTTAGAGCAATGTATCAATGAAAAGAAAACGAGATTGATTGTCTTAACGAGGTCGAAGTCAAATACTTTCTATTGCCTATTGACCGAAATGTCAGGCATCTATTTGATGCAAGGCACAGATATTCCAACCCCAATAGATCTCGGCGTCATCGCTGGACGACTGGACGATCCTTGAAGGCATCTGGCTTGGGTGCGTCTGATGAAAGATCGTCACCCGAATAATCGTCTGTCTTTATCCTCGATAGATGTTGTCTGGCCAACTAAGTTGTCCGGCATTTTTGCATTTCGCATATATATTGTTCAAGCCCACACAGCCTTCGTGACTTCGTGAGCCACGACGTAAAATAATAGCGCAGGGATGCTATGGTCGAAATATATAAAGCATTATTTTTGGATTAATTGGTGTGTTGTACGCGGATCTGATTGACACGCGAGAGAAAGGGTGCGAGTTCATTGCGGAGTGTTCATATAGATCTTGCCTGAGCTGGAATGTTTATTTATGCGGAGAATTCGTATATCCGGGATTTTTTTGTTTGGATTGGAGAATGCGAAGTGATGACTTGCTGGGGTTGCCGAAAATTATGTGGGGCCTGGGAGAAGTAGAGGTTGATAATTTGTTTCATGCCAGCAGAAACGTGCACGATGAGTGGGTTTAGAAAAATCGAGGCGTTGCATATTTGTGCGGATATGAGGAAGAAATATTTTTTTCAGCCAAAGCATGGTTGAAGCTTCGAACTCGCCGCCGTATGGGCGATTGCAAGGAGGCGCATTTACACCATTTAAGAATTATTGGATGAGCATTCGAAACGACATTGTAAATACATTTCTGCATCAAACAACAGAAATTTACGATTACTATAGGTAACCTTCAATAGCAATCAGGAACTAGTTGGGCCGAGCGGTTTGTTCCTAGCTATGTGAGTCGGTTACTCCACGAATTCGCGACTCTATTACAGCCTCGTTCCTCATCTACCATTCTATCTCCGAGGAATAAAATTTCCTCCGAATCCCAATTTAACGTTTTAGATGCCATCTTTACGGACGTTGAGGCGTTTAACGGCCTGCCTATGCCCGTTCTAACAATAATTAAAATGATGTATAATGACTCGTACATACTGATCGTTGCATATCTATATCAATATCGCTTTCTGTGCGTGCACCAGTGCACGAGACATGAAACGTTCTGTCCTATTTAAGAAATCTATTGGTTTATCTGTAAAAAACATCAATTGTGCAGCTTATTCCCCGATCGCATAATCAATCAATTTGTCAAGTCAATCAGAAATTGATAGGAAAGTGGTGCAATGCTGGTTTAAACCGAAGATAGACACAAATAACTGGAATAACTCAGCGCGACAGGAAATATTTCTGGAGAGAAGGAATGGGTGACGTTTCGGGTCAAGATCCTTCTTGAGACTGGGGATAGGGATAATAGAAACGGGATATGTGGACGATGCAGTGTCTGCATGTTTCTATGATCAGGAGGAAAAGCAGATATCAGAATCCATTAAAAACCAAACTTTTGAAATATTAGAATGGAAATAAACGCGGGAACGTACTCGAACATATTCGAGTTCATAAAATGCACCAAGGAAATTTTAAACATTTGAATAAACTTAAACGATGCAGAAATGCGAATAGAGTCAATGTTCATCTCTCTCTCTCGCCTTTCTTCTTAATTCAAATCCATGGCATTTTTTTCGACCACGTATTCCATCCGGAGCGGTAGGGAAATTTTGAATCCCGTTTCTCCACCTGGATATTATGACAAGCCCAATATTGTAAAGGGGTGGGAAATCTATGTTGACATATGTCGCCATGTTTGGGTCTTTCGCATTCTTGCACAACTATGACTGGCTTGCAGTGTTGGGGTGCGTTTTATGGAATACCAGAGAATAAACCTATCATTAGCTTTTTATGTGGGAAATGTTTCCTTTATCCTCGACTCCGCCTGTCGTTAATGCCATAAGCCATCTATATGCTCACCAAAGTGACGTATGTCTGTGTAGCAATTAGAATTTGTGATAACAAGTCAATTGTGATACAGTAACTTTCCACTGACCTGCGTTTTGAAGATTTGTTGTAACATTTTCCAGTTCTGAAAAAAATAGTGAGATTCAGTGAGCCAATCATTTTTTTTCGCCTGTTCCGATCTCAATACATCTCTATCAACATCATGTTTCCTCGTTGGTACCTTCCCCCCATATTCCAATATTTGCCATGTAAATGCTTCCAAGCTTCTCTGCAGTGATCAAGGCACTTAGCATACAATATTTAGGGAACGTCGCTTTGCTCCCCCCTTTTTAAATTCGTTCTCAGTTCACGTATCTGTATTCCTTTCTACATTTCGCTGCACTATTGGCCAACCAGATCAAATAGTCTTTCGTCGAAGTCTCTTCTTCGAGGTATGTACGTGTCCCGCTTTCCTTTCACCAACGCGACAGTCAGATCTTGTGCAATTCTTTTCTCCGTGAATCGCGTCCAGATATCTTTTGTCGCATCACATTAAAATGTGTGGAAAAATATTATGGACAAAAAACCTGGAAGTGAAATTATTCGACTCATTTGTTTTCTAACATTACATTCGCGAAAGCTCTTATCATATTTTTTTTCGCAGGAATATCTTTAGCCAGAAGGTTGTGAATCTGCAGAAAGCATTGCCAGAGACGGCTGTGCAGTCCACATGGTTGGGTATTTTTTTTACATTGAACGGTAGATAATTAATTAATCAGGGCGTCAAATTTTACGTGCAACAGTTCGGGGAATAGGGTTGGGAGAGAAACATAGATTAGCCATGATCGAAAAGCGGGCCAGACTCGATGGGCTGAATGTCCTAATTTTGTTCCCGTGACCTATGTCATATATTGTCTCTTTCTCATGTCATTGTTTTCACGGAGCATGACATGCGATCCGCAGGGGAAGTTGAATTGTATTTGAGTGCATTCACGTCATCAAAAGTCTAACTTATTTCTTAGAAATACGAAGCATCCTGCTACGCCAGAGGGGCATCAAACTGACACATCAACTCTATTTATTTTCAATAGGAGTTAAAATGTTATAGCCTCCTGCATATACTGTTCACATTTTTTAAATATTTCAGCCAGATAAGCTTTGTTTCACGTTTGTTATTTTTGTTTTCTGCATGTCCTGCTTTCTTACCTTTTGCTTATTGTAAAAAAAAAACACACGCGAGAGAATGGGAAGCGAATTCAACCGAATTGTGCAATACTTTTCCACACAAAGGGTGGTGGGTGTATGGAACAAGCTGCCAGGGGAGGAAGTTGAGACTGGGATAATCCCAACATTTAAGAAGCAGTTAGACAGGTACTTGGATAGGATACTTTTGGAGGGATATGGACCAAACGCAGGCAGGTGGGACTAGTGTAACTGGGAAAAGTTGGCCGGAGTGGGCAAGTTGGGCTGAAGGGCCTGTTTCGACACTATGACTCTATGATTCTAAATACAGAAACATGCAGAAAACAATATCAAATGCAATTTAGGTTTCTTATAAAGTCCCCCATGGTTGGCTGTTCCAGACCATTAAGCCGTTCGTGTTCAACAGTGACTAAGTCATATGGACTTAGAGCTTACTTACTGCTATAAGACAGCGTATTGTGATGTACGGAAAATATTCGTCTGAGGTCGGTGACCAGAGCAGTTACGCAGGGATCAGTGATGCGAACTCTGCATCAATTATTAAAGAGGTAATAGCGGTGCATTTGGATAGCAGGAAAAGGATGCGTCCAAGACAGCATGGATTTATGAAAGGGAAATCATGTTTGACTAATCATCTGGAATTTTTTGAGGATGTGACAAGTGAAATGGGTGAAGGTGAGCGAGTGGATATAGTGTATCAAGACTTTCAGAAAGCCTTTGATAAGCTCCCACACGGGCGATTGGTGTGCAAAATAAGAGCACATGGTATTGGGGGTAGGGTGTTGACATTGACAGAGAACTGGTTGGCAGAGAAGGAGCAAAGAGTTGGAGTAAACGGGTCCTTTTGAGAATGGAAGGCAGTGGCGAGTGGAGTGCCGCAAGGCTCGGTGTTGGGACCGCAACTATTTACCATATATGTTAATAATTTGGATGAAGGAATTAGAAGCAACACGAGCAAGTTTGCAGATGACACAAAGCTGGGTGGCAGTGTGAACCGCGAAGAGGATATTCGGAGTTTGCAGGTTGACCTGGACAGGTTGAGTGAGTGGGCAAATGCATGCCAGATGCAGTAAAATGTAGATAAATGTGAGGTTCTCCACTTTGGCAGTAAAAACAAGGAGGCAGATAATTATCTCAATTGTGTCAGGTTAGGTAAGGTGGAAGTGCAGCGAGATCTGGGTGTCCTTGTACATCAGTCACTGAAAGTTGGCGTGCAGGTACAGCAGGCAGTGAAGGAAGCTGATGGCATGTTGGCCTTCATAACTAGAGGATTTGGGGATAGGAGTAAAAAGATTCTTCTGCAGTTGTATAGGGCCCTGGTGAGACCACATCTGGAGTATTGTGTACAATTTTCGTCTCCTAATTTGAGGAATGACATCCTTGTAATTGAAGCAGTGCAGCGCAGATTCACGAGATGGATCCCTCGGATGGCGGGACTGTCATCCGAGGAATGATTGAAAAGACTAGGCTTGTATTCACTGGAGTTTAGAAGGATGAGAGGGGATCTTATAGAAACATATACAGTTATAAAAGGACTGGACAAGCTAGATGCAGGAAAAATGTTCCCAATGCTGAGGGAGTCCAGAATCAGTGGCCACAGTTTTAGAATAAAGGGGAGGCCATTTAAAACTGAGGTAAGAAGGAACTTTTTCACCCAGAGAGTTGTGAATTTGTGGAATTCTCTACCACAGAGGGCAGTGAAGGCCAAATCACTAGATGAATTTAAGAGAGAGTTAGATAGAGCTCTGGGGGGCTAGTGGAATCAAGGGATATGGGGAGAAGTTGGACACAGGTTACTGATTGTGGATGATCAACCATGATCTCAATGAATGGCGGTGCTGGCTTGAAGGGCCGAATGGCCTTAGCCTGCACCTATTTTCTATGTTTCTATGTTTCTGCTGTATGTCAGACATGCGCAAATGAGGTCGACGTTTGATAGCTTTGTTAATAAGTTTTCAAATTACAACAAGGTTGATGTGGTCGCACACTGCGAGGAAGATATCAAATTGGGATATAGATCAATGACAGAAATGGGCGGACAATTGGCGGATGGAGTTCACAACGAGTAAATGTCAGGTGTTGCATTTTCGGAGGTCAAATGTGAGGGGAACTATACAAATCATGGCACCGCCCTTATCAACACAGATCTGCAGTGGGATCTTGCGACGACAGTCATTAGCACCCTGAAAGTGACAACCGAAAAAGTTAGAGTGGTGAAGCAAGCATATGCGGAGCTGCCCTCATTGGTCGGGGCGTTTGGTATAAGAATCAGGACATCAGAACGCAGCTTTAAATGAATTTGGGGGGTATCGGGTGAACAATATGGATGCGTTGGATTCGGAGCAAAGGAAATGTACACAAATTATGACTGGAAGATGGGAACATTAGCTACATGGAGAGGTTGGGCAGGTTGGATTGGTTTCTCTGGTACGCCTGTGGTTGTGGGGGACCTGATAGAAGTTTCTAAAGTTATGACATGAATTCATAATGTAAACAGTCAGAACCTTAATCGCAAAGTAGAAAATAGAATACTGGATTAGGAAAGAACTGCAGATGCTGGTTTAAATCGAAGATAGACACAAAATGTTGGAATAACTCAGCGGGTCAGGCAGCATCTCGGGAGAGAAGATATGGGTGACGTTTCGGGTTGAGACCGTTCCTAAGACTGATGTCAGGGGAGGGGACGGAACAAAGATAAAATGTAGTCGGAGACAGTAAGACTAGTGGGAGAACCAGGAAGGGGGATGTACTACAGAAGGAAAGCAAGAGCTATCTGAAGTTAGAGAGGTCAATGTTCATATCGCTAGGGTGTAAACTACCGAAGCAAAATATGAGGTGCTGTTCCTGCAATTTGCGCCGGGCCTCATTCTGATAATGGAGGAGACCCACGGCAGGATACTACTGCTGGCCACATGTTCCCATCTTCAACCCTTTCTGCTTTCCGCAGAGACCTTTCCCTCCGAAACTCCCTGGTCAACTCGTGCATTCCCATCCAAACCACTTGCATCCAGGTACTTTCCCCAGCAAACGCAGGAGATGCAGCATCTGTCCCTTTACCTCCACCCTCTACTCCATTCAAGGACCCAAACAGTCTTTTTAGGTGAGGCAGACGTTCAATTGCACCTCTTCCAACATCATCTATTGTATCCGCAGTTCCGGGTGTCAACTTCTCTTCATCGGCGAGACCAAGCGCAGGTTTCGCTGAACACCTCCGCTCAGTCCGCCTGAACCTACTTGATCTCCCGGCGGCTCAGCACTTCAACTTCCCCTCCTATTCACAATCTGACCTTTCTGTCTTGTGCCTCCTCCATTATCAAAGTGAGGCCAAGCGCACATTGGAGGAACAGCGCCTCATATTTCGCTTAGGTAGTTTACACTCCAGCGGTATGAACATTGACTTCTCTCACTTCAGATAACCCTTGCTTTCCCTCTCTAGCCCCTCCCCTTCCCAGTTCTCCCATTAACCATACTGTCTCCGACTACATTCTACCTTTGCCCCATCCCGTCCCCTGACATTAGTCTGAAGAAAGGTCTCGATCCGAAACGTTACCCATTCCTTCCCTCCCGAGATTCTGCCTGACCCACTGAGTTACTCCAGCATTTAGTGTCTACGTTAGAATACTAGAGGGCAGAGTTTTATACTGAGAAGGTTAATGTTCAAAGGAGCTGTGGGGACGCGTACGTTACGCTGAGCTCGTTTATTGCCAGCGGGGACGTGCTGCCCATGGAAAATATTGAGGCAGATAGGATAATGGCATTTAAGAGACTTTTGTATAGACATATGGATTTGCAGGTAATGGATGTATATAGATTAGGTACATGCAGATAATATCACGTTTGACACAAAAATTGTGGGAAGAAGGACCTACTCCTGTGCTGCCATGTACTCTGTTCTGCGTTGAATGTACATAATGCCACTTTCCTGGCAACCTCAGTCAATTTAGCACATACAAATTTCGCAGTATCTTTTGACTGGCAAAGACAGCAATAGCCTACGTCGTCAGTTTAATAGCATGAGTTGTCTATGTCCGTTTGCATAATAAGACAATAATTCCTGCTTTGTAACGTGATATTGGGAACGTGGCGTAGATTATATTCCTTTTTTTGTTTATAATTGCATCCAGGTTTGAGAGAGTATCGTTCAGTGAGATTTAAAAAAATTGACGGTTATTTAAAAACTTCTAATTTCTACCCCTGAAAGGGTCACAGTGGAAGGCCTGACTTCAAGATTCATTACAATGTATAAAATGTACAGGTTGACGCAGGGATCAAAAATACGATTGATTTGACACTCAGTCGATTTCGTGCTCTTTTCCCTATTTTCCTATGTGATTCGCCCACGAACAACTATCAATAGTTATCTAATGCAATTGGTCAAACTTGAGATTCAGTCAAATGCGTTGAAGTATCAAATGTCCCCGACTTCCTGCTCTACAGACTGCAATCTGTGAGGATATGGAACAACCCATCCTCCAAGATAATGCTCAACACGCGGGATCCGCAAGGAGACGTTCTCAGCCCACTCTTTACTCCTTGTGCACCCACAATTATGCAGCCGTGTACGAATCTAAATCAATTTTCAAATTCGCAGATTACACCACCATTGTGGGCCGGATATCAAATAATGACGAGACTGAGCACATCGTTTCCTGTTGTCGGGAATACAACGTTTCTGTTAATGTCAGCAAGACAAAATAATTAGTGCTCGACTTCAGGAAGCGAAGCGGCACACACAACGCAGTTTGTAATGATGGTGCCGAAGTAAAGGTGGTTGAAAATTAATATGCCTAGGAATCAATATCAGCAACAACTTAACCTGGACCACCCATAAGGAAGTAACGACCAAGAAAGCGCACCAATGCCTCTACTTCCTTAGAAGGCATAGGGGCCATGGCGTGTCCCCAACAAGTCTCACTAACTTCTACAGTTACTTCCACAGAAAGCAGTTTCCCAGGATGCATCACAGCTTCGTCTGGGAACAGCTGCATCCAAGACCACAAGAAATTCCAGCTAATTGTGGACGCAGCCCAACCCACCACATACAAAGTCCCTTCTCTTGTCTCCACGTATGCATGATGCTGCCTCGGCAAGGCCAGAAGCATAATCAAGGACCAGTCGCACCCTGGCCACTCCCTCTACTCCCGTCTCCCATCAGGCAAAATGTATATAAGGGTGAAAACGCGCACGACCAGATTCAGGGACAGTTTCTTCCCAGCTGTTATCAGGTAACTGAATCACTCTACCACACCTAGAGAGCAGCACTGAACTACCATCTACCGCATTGGTGACCCTTGGACTATCCGTGATCGGACTTTGCGGGCTTTCCTTGCACTGAAAGTTATTTCCTCATCACGTATGTATACACTGGAAATGGATGGGTTGTAATCATGCCTTTATGCTGACTGGTTAGCACGCAACAAAAACCTTTCCCTATATTTCGATGCACGTGGCAATAAACTAAACTGAGCAAACTAAGTACTGAAATTAGTTATACGCCAGAATTGTGCAGGATCATTCGCTCACCATGCAAACTAAAGGGAACTGTAATTTATATATTTAAAGAAACATCCAGCATCCAATCATACCTTTTTCTTTGTTCCTCAGATTCATTTCTAACAGCAATCAGATGCATGTCACAGTGTAAATATCAACATGGTTAAAAATAACATGACATCGCCGTACAGATTGGATTCACTGATCTGCCATTTCATGGAGCCTCTGAGTTTACGTTGCACGAAGAAGACGAATACAGAGTTCATCTAATTTCCTTATGTAGTACCTAATTTCTTTAAGAAAATGAAACTAAAGGTGTAGGTAATGATGTTTAAGAATAAAGATGGACAGTGCTTGAAACATTCTGGCTTGAAATGAGATGAAATTTTGCATAAAGTTGCCACAACAAATGCTACAATTGAATTGTGATCGGGTTCCCTTTAATGTTCCTGGTTATATTCCAGAGTTTGCTGTTTCCTCACGATATTGTCCCCGTTGACAAGCGTCTCGAATCGCGAGTTATTCCAATAATAGGTATGTTTTATTATAGAAGTAATCTTACAACATCTAACATGCGTCACGGGAGGAAAAGGCAGATGAGCCATGAAGTAATTCAAAATATCGACCAATATCAAATACGGATGTCTGTAGGTTCTCCACTTACCACAATCTTCCAGTTCATTCTTCACTCTATCCAACTCTGGCATAATATGACGAAGATACAAACGTAAGTGAGTTTAAAACTGCATGAATATACAATAGAGATATTAAAGAACTCATGAGGCAGAACTTCACATAAAAACGCAGGAAATCTTATTTGTCACGAGGGGAACACATACTGGAATTATCCCGACCGTGGAGAAAACCCGACAATTATCGATGCCAAGTATATCGTTTGATGTAAATGGAAATGAATATCTATCGTCGTGCGATATTGTTGCACGTGAGACACTCCAGTTTACACCGAGTTGCACTTTTTCACGTTTCTATGTGGTTTCAGAATTTTCATTTCAGAAGAAAGTAGACACATTTCCGACAACAAGGGCGAATTGGTGGAGATCTTGGCTGCAGCTGAAAGCGAGCAGTTTAGTCGTAACCGTCAATTGAAATAACCACCCAATTTAGAAATCTGATTAGGTTCAACTAAAATCACTAAATACATCCAGATGGGAACTCCAAAGAAGCCTAAATTCGATGGGTGTGTCGAATCTTTTATTTATTGCGAGTCTGACAGACATTTATTTCGATAATGCAGAAATTAATTGAGTTTGCTTTAAAGATACAGAGTGGAAAGAGGCCCTTTGGCCCACCAAGTCCACGCAGGCTAGCCTTTCGACACACCAGGAATAAGATACAGGAGCCCAGTAACCTACAAACCTGCCCTTCTTTGGAATATGTGTGGACACCGGAGGAAGTGGAGAAATCCCACGCGGTCACAATGAGAACGCACAAACTCCGCAGTGAAGATGGAACCCGGTTCTCAGGCGTAGTAAGACAGCAGCTCTCCCGCTGCGCCAATATCCACCAATGTGTTTCAGGAACAATTTATTCAGATTTGCTGAAATGCTTCAGTCAGGGAGGCAAGCCACGTATGTTCTGTAGATGCCACATGGGTATTCCAATATATCGATGTCTTCAGGTATGTCCTCTGATTGTCTACCGAATTGTTGCCAATGATAAGAATAGATGAAGAGTAAACGATGCAGCAGAGCTCCATGGGAGTTTTGCTAGGGGTGTGACTCAATCGCCGCATAGTTACAGTAAAATAAAACTTTCACGTCTTTATTATGATTGAGCTGCACTCCATAAGGTCTCACCGCTTAAGGTGCTCAGAAAAGGGTAGCGACCACACGCTTCACAGATGTCATCCTGACATTCAGTGAGAGGAGGGGTCTTTTCCCATTCAGCAGAACACAATTTTCTATTACTTTTGTTCCACTGAGTAAAGACCGTTCAACATGAAATAGAAACCAAATGCTCTTTCCCTTCGTTGGTAACATTTGGCCGCAAAAGAGCATATTTCCATCGTTGTAGATATATGTACTAGTCGCATGACATTGAATTGTGGCACATGTGCGCAGAATTATCCTTCAACATTTTTTCTTCGCATTATATGCAACAGCTACAAGATCTCCAACAAATAGCAACCGATTACAAATAAAACGTGATAATGATTGGAGAAGGATCGTGCGAAAAAATTAATTGAAGAAAATCGCAGTAAGAAATGCAAATAGCATATAATAGTTCAGCAGATAATAGAACATTCACGGAAGTATGATGAAATAGTTTTCTTCGCTTACCTTTGGTATTATTTAGCAGTTTCTCCTCTGCAGTGAAAAGAGTAGTTAGGAAATCCGTGCATAAATAATTCATAAGAATTTCCTGCATTAGTTGAACCTTCACATGCATTTAGGAATGTAAGAAATGCCAATGTTATAATCGTCATGTGGATTAAAATGTGCAGGTGCACTGGGAAAATTAGTTTGTCACTGGACCCCAAGAGGAGGAATCTGTAGCATACCTACGATATGGCTTTTTCTGAGCAGCTCGTGGTCGAATACACGAGGGGAAACGTCATCTTTGAGTTGGTATTGTGTAATGATCTAGATTTAGTTAAGCAGATTATGTTCAAGGAATCATTAGGTGGCAATGATCCAAATTTGATAGAATGTCAGTTGCAGTTTCAGAGGGAGATGCTGAAGCCGGATATATCGGTATTACTTTTGAGTAAAGAGGCAGAAGCATGATGGAGGAGATGACTGAAGTTGATTGGAAAGCACCCGAGCACGAATGGCGAATGGGAAAATACGCCCATGTTAATGTGAATGATTCGGAACACACATAGAAACAGAAACATTGAAACGTAGAAATATATGCAGGAGGAGGCCATTTGGCCCTTCCAGCCAGCACCGCCATTCATTTTGATCATGGCTGATTATCCACAATCAGTAACCTGTGCTTGCCTTCCCCCAATATCCCTTAATTCCTCTAGCCCCTAGAGCTCTATCTAACTCTCTTTTAAATGCATCCAGTGAATTGACCTCCACTGCCTTCTGTGGCAGAGAATTCCACAAATTCACAACTCTCTGGTTGAAAAGTTTCTTCTGACCTCAGTTTTAAATGGCCTCTCATTTATCCTTAGACTGTAGCCCCTTGTTCTGGACTCCGCATCTTTTCATCGCAAAGAGGAAGAAAAAATAGTAAGGGTAGTACGCGTCCACCCTGCCTGGCAAAGGATGTGAAAGCAGCATGAAAGCAAAAGAGAATGCCGTGTGAAATATGCAGAAGAAATATGAGGGCAAACTAAGCAATAATGTAAAAGTGATTACCACTAATTATTTTCAGATATAGAAATAGTAAACGAGAGTCAATTGTGAACATTGGACTACTGACAAAGGACGCTGGAGAAGTTGTAATGGCCAACAAAAAGTAATGGGGTACTGAATAAGCGTCCTGGTGCGTCACTCTTTACAGTCGAAGACACCAGGAATATACTGGAGGTTGAAGAGACCAGATGGACGACACCACAGAGTTCTGAAAGAGGTAGCTGAAGAGATTGCGTAAGCATTATGTGGTGATCTTTCAAGAATCACTGTCAGAAATGTTTCCAAAAGACATGGAAATCGCAAACTTCATACCACTGTTTAAGAAGGGAGCGAGACAAAAAAATTGTGATTTTTGGCCTTTTTGTTTGTATTCAGTGGTTTGTAAAAATGAGAGTTCATTATTACGGATGCAGTTTTGGGTACCTGGTAGCATATGAAATAAGGCAAAGTCAGCAGGTTTTGTGAAGGGGAGATCATGCCTGACAAATCTGTTGGAATTCTTTGAGGAAGTCAGAAGCAGCACAAATCAGAGTAAAGGAGATCAGTGGATGTTCTTTACGTGGACGTTTATATTTATAGGGTGCCGCGCATTAGGCTGATGAACCAGGTAGGAGACCATGGTATTAGAAGCAATGTACTACGCACGGGTTGAAGACTGACTGGGCGGGTGAAGGAAAATAATGTAATTAAGGGGCTATTTGCTGATTGGTTTTCACTAACTAGTGGTGTTTCACAGGTGACAGTGTTGGGTACGCTGCTTTGCACGCTATCTGATAATAAAGTGGACGATACAATCGATGGCTGTGTGCCAGGCTTACGGATGATACGTAGATATGTGGAGAAGTTGGTATTGTTGAGTAGGATACTCTCTAACATGAAGAGGGTTGAGAAATCGGCGGTGCAAAGAGACATGGGGGGGGGGGGGGGGCTGATGCAGGATTACAACAACGTTAATTTGCAGTTTGAGTCGGCAGTGAGGAATGTAAGTGTCATTTTAGCAACCATTTCGAGAAGTCTACAATATAAAGACAAGAATGTAATGCTGATGCTTTGTAGGCCATATTTAGAATATTGTGAACAGTTTTGGGACACTAGCTGAGGATGAAATTGCTGTCGTTGGACAATGGCTTGAAGAGGTTTATGATAATGTTCTGTGGAGGATTCTCAGGCATTCAATGGAGTTAAGATGGATGGAGTGCGATCTCTTTGTAACCTATCGAATAATTAAAGGCCGAGATAGAGTGGATGGGGAGAGCATATTTCCAGTAATGTGAAAGTCTAGGACCAAAGGGCTCTGCCTCAGAATAAAAGACCGCACCTTTAGAATGGCGACGAGGAAAAAAGTATTTAGCCAGTGGTTAATCCGTAGAATTGATTCCCACCTACGACTGTGGAGGCCAAATTGATGGGTATTTTTAAAACAGAGAATGACAGGTTCTTCATTTGTACTGGCGTCAAGGTATACGGAGATAAGTCAAGAGAGTAGGGCGGAGAAGGAAAAAAGAATCAATTCAGCCACGATCGCAAGGCGAGATAGGTTCGATGGGCGGAATAGCCTAATTCTGCTCCTATGTCTTATGGTTTTATGTGTAAGGAGTAATGACGGCAAGTCGCTTAACTTCACAAAAAGTTCTTTATTAGCCAAAAGTAGCGGAGCCCGCAGGTAATGAGTACCACGTTCTCAAGCATCTCGATTGTTCTAACGTGTTATCAATAAAGCTACGTTCAGGAATATAACGACTGATCTACATCCTCCTTCTTTAGCACATGCCTCATAAAATAAAAAGCAAACATGCATGCAAGCAATATAGCGAAGCTTATTATTAAAAATAATATACTGCTTAACAATCTAACAACTATGCAAAGCAAACAAGCAAAACAACGCAAAATAAAGCAATATCCGCGCCAACGGTCGTGTATAAAAACATCAAGTCACTGGTCCTTGTATCTGGGATTCGACTTGCAGACCCTTCCTGCCCGAGTTTTGTAGGGCCCTTCAGTGGTATTTCTCACCGGTGATGCCAACACCGGCATGAGCTTCACAGGCGATTTCTTCACTGGCGATTTCTCTACCGGTACCGGCCTAACTGGTGACATTTCCAAGGTTGGTTCCTCCACCGGCAGCAACGCCACCTGTGGTTCTTCGGCAGGTGCAGAAACAGGCACCTGATTCCAAAACTGTTCACGGTCCACTGCCATGTGTTTGTCATTTAGAAGGGTCTGTCCATCTTCTGACCACCTGATATCATCTGGATATTCAGAGGGATCGTACGGTCTTCGCTGTGAGGGTACCGGTTCCTCTACTGGCAAGAGGTGTCTACTTCTTCTGTAGTGGCTGCCTTCAGAAGACTTCTTCTGTAGAAGCTGCCTTCTGACTGAACAAGATAGGACCTGGGTTCCTGTCATTCCTCTTTGACCGTGCCCATACGATCGTAGTCTTTCTGGTTTGGAGCCTGACAGTCTGCCTTTCCTGCACAGATTGGAGGGGAGGACTTGAACGATCATAGCACGCCTTCTTTGACAGCTTTTTGTGGAGTAGCTGAGCCTGACCGCCTGTGGCTGGAGCACGCGTAGCTCTAACAGTTGCTTCGAGATGGGAAGGGCAGCACGTGTCTGACTCGACATTAGTCTGTGAGCAGGAGCCAGGTGTCGCGTCTCGTAATATGTTCCGGAGATTAATAAGATCTAGGAACGTGTCCGTCCGGGCTCGGTGGGACTTTTCCACAACCTGTTTGGCGCTGCGGCCAGCCCGTTTTGACAGCGCATTCGGTTGAGGATACTGCGGACTGTTGGCGGCATAATTGAAGTCTCATTACGCAGCAAAATCCTTGAAGAGCTGGCTCGTGAATTGCCCAGCATTGTCAGACAAGAGAGTATGTGGTGCCCATTGGATCTAGAAATGCATCTTGACCTTCAGAATCACCGCAGCAGAAGTAGAAGTGCGAAGTAGATCGATTTCAAACCAGCCGGAGTACGAGTCCACACAAGAACAAGGTACTGTTGATTGTGCCAATCAAAAATGTCGGTCGCCACCAGGGACCAAGGCAATTCAGGAACTGGATGCAGCAGAAATCGTCCTCTCTGCTGATGCGGCTTGGTATTGTTGCACACGGGACAAGATTGTATCCTCGGTGGAATGTTATCTGTCATTGCAGGCCAGAAATAAATGGCCCTCGCTCTTTTCACTCTGGCTTCAGCCCCGGGATGGCCCTTGTGGATGTCGTCGACGTACTCCTGTTGGAGCTAGACCGGGATCACTGCTTTCTTTCCCTTCATGACGCCCCCGTCATCAATGGTTATTTCATCGCTAACGGGCAAGCAGGGCTGGGCTGAATAGAGCGCGGAAGCATGTGCTGCTTGCTGGGCCATCCACGTTTAATGATAGTGGTGAGTATCTGCAAGGTGCTTCGCCGTGTATGTCACCAGTTCCCCTATACGAGATGATTGGATGAGGTTGACCACCATGACGTAGAAAGTGTCCTTCTCAGCCGCGAGCTGGGCCTTGGATTTCCTGGGAGCACGAGACAAAGTGTCAATAGACAATAGACAATAGGTACAGAAGTAGGCCATTCGGCCCTTCGAGCCAGCACCACCATTCAATGTGATCATGGCTGATCATTCTCAATCAGTACCTCGTTCCTGCCTTCTCCCCACACCCCCGGACTCCGTATCCTTAAGGGCTCCATCTGGCTTTCTCTTGAATGCATTCAGCGAATTGGCCTCCACTACCTTCTGAGGCAGAGAATTACGCAGATTTACAACTCTCTGACAGAAAAGGTTTTCCTCATCCCCGTTCTAAATGGCCTACCCCTTATTCTTAAACTGTGGCCCCTGGTTCTGGACTCCCCCAACATTGGGAACATTGTCGGCCAGGTACATATGTATTCCGCGTTTGTAAACAGGCATAATGTCGTACTTCTGGAGCCTCAACATCATTCTTTGTAGTCGTGCTGGAGCCGCGTGAATAGGCTTGTTTAGGATGATTACCAGTGGTTGGTGATCCGTTTTGATTGTCATTGGCATGCCGAAGATGTAGTCATTGAACTTGGCGCACGCAAAGACCACTGCCAGCAAATCCTTTTCGATCCGTGCATATCTAGTTTCAATGTCCGCCATTGTCCCGGAAGCGTACGAGACAGGGTTTCCTTTCTGCGGGCATGCAGCGCCAAAGCCGTGTTGAGAAGCGTCACAAGTGAGCGTGACATGTTTATGTACGTCGACATAGGAAAATGTAGGAGGACACGACATCTGTTGTTTGAAAATATCAAACGCGCGTTGCTGCTGTTTGTCGCACGTCCAGGCAGTGTCTTTGTGGGTGAGCTGGCGTAGGGGTGATGACAGTTCGCTGAAGTGCGGAATGAATTTCCCCAGGTAAATGACCATCCCGAGGAATCTCTGCAGGGCGGGAACATTTGTTGGTGCCGTCATCTCGCTGATGGCCGATGTCTTCGAAGGGTCAGCTTTGAGGCCATCGCTTGTCCCACGTAGCTCACCTGCTTTACGCGGAAGCTGCACTTGAGAGGATTAAGTTTCAAGTGCACACTCCTGGCACGGTCCAGCACTTTCCTTAGGTTGGAGTCATGTTCCTTTACCCCGTGCCCGCAACGATAAGGTCATCAACAATGATTAAGCAGGGATAGCATTTGAAAAATTATTCCATGGTCGTCGTAACACCTCACCGGCCGAGTTGATTCTGAATGGTATCCGGGGGAATCTGTAGCGGCCAAACGGAGTGCTGAAAGTGGTAAGCATAGATTACTTGTGGTCGAGAGGGATCTATCACAACGAGCACTTGGCGTCCAGCGCAAAAAAAAAATTGTTGTTTATACCCATGCGGGAAGCCATTTCCTCCACCGTGTGCATGGGGTTGCGTGGCCTTTTCAGAGCAGTGTTGAGGTCGCTAGGATTGATGCATATGCGGATCTCTTGTTTGTTCTTTTTGGTAGTAGCAACCATAGAGGACACCCAGTCCGTTGGTTCCACGACGGGCGTCATGACGCTCAGTGTCTGCATTCTCTCCAATTCGGCCTTGACTCGGTCCTGCATAGCTATGGGGATGCGATGTGCAGGACGAACAACGGGTCTGACGTCCGGATCCAGTGTCATTGAATATGCTACTGGTAGCTTTCCAAGTCGTCGATGAAGAGGTCGCTATTCTCCGTAAGAAATTGTTATGACATGTCATCTTTAATCGGGGTCAGCTGGTGAACGACTTTGTTAAGCAATACCAGCCCCATGTCTAGACATGCTTGCAGTCCCAGCAGTGGCACTACGTTATTGTCGACAAGGGACCTCGATAGCCTATATGACTGTGCCCCTAGTTGGCACTGCAGCTTTGCCTTCCCGATGGGTTTGATGTTGCTGTCCCCATACGCCACCAGGGTGGTACTACAGGCCTTTACTTGGTAGGGTTATTTGGCATTGCTTAGAGATTTTGAATCATTTTTTAGACATAATATTACACTTGGTACCGGTGTTTATTTGACTTCGACTTTGACACCATTAAACAGCAGAGTAATAAAGGCTGCGTCGTTCTTTATTCGATGTGCTTCAACCGAATCCACTACCAGCGTGACACCATCAACAGTGACCATTCCTTCAGTACCGCTGTCAGACTGTGACTCTGTGACTCTGACTGTTCCAGGTGAACAGGCTGACTGTTTATCCCGCTGTTGGAAGCCTGTTGTGTGGATTTGCAGCATCTTTTGAAATGATGACGTTTCTTACAGGCATGACAAATTTGGCCGAAAGCAGGGCATTTCTCCCTTTTTGCTGCATGATTTCCTCCACAATTTGAACAACCAACAATAAAACGCATTCTAGGCTGATCTGCTATATCAGGCTCTCACCGCTGTATCGTGTTTACGTTCTATCCGGAACACAGCCTGAACGGCATCGATACTCGTGGCAGATCGTTATGCATTAGTTAGCGTTCGTGTGTTCAGAATAGTTGCCTTGTGATTCTCACAGATGGAGATAGCCTTATCCAGATTTAGGTCAAATTCGCGCACAAGTGCTTTTCTCAGTTTGTCATTAATGAGATCACAAACTAGCCTGTCTCTGATAAGCTCATCAGAGAGCACACCAATTCTGCAACTCCTCGCTGCCGTTTTTAAAGCACAAATCAATGATGCAACAGTCTAACCCTCCTTTTGATTCCAGGACTTGAGGGCTGCATAGTCGTCGAATTTTTCTCTTGAAGCAATCAGGATCCTCGCTCGATTCATCAAGGGTGACGACCTCCGGTTGATCCCCAACGGCAGGTTGTATAACTGCCACCGTGCACACAAATTGCTTGGCTCGTTCAAAAGCCTCCAGTCCTGCAAGATTGGGGAGCATATTGGCTTGAGCCCGAAGCGGTTTGTCACAGTGAGCCGCTGCAATGAAGACATCAAACTGTTCCTCGGCAATGTGCCAGCGTTTCACCGATGTGGCTGTCGAAGGCTAGAGGATTCGACTTCCCAAATGCATCAGTCAGAGTAGCAAACAGGCTCTCCAACCTCTCTTGTGAAGAAAAGAGAGAAAAGAAAACTCACAAAATTCCAGCTGATGTTGTTCGGGAAGGCAACTTCTGACACCATGTAAGAAGTTATAATGACGACAAGTCCCTTAACTTCACATAAAATTCTTTATTAGCCAAAAACCGTGGAGCCCGCAGATAATGAGTACCACGTTCTCAAGCATCTCGATTGTTGTAACATCTTATCAATAAAGCCACGGGTACGTATGTGCAAAGCACATGCCACAGGATGTCAGTCTGAAGACCCGGCCTGGGTCACGACTATATTGACTGATCTCCATTATGGTCTTTTGCAAATTATTTATTAGCTGAAATATTCAACAGTTGTCTTGGACGATTTCCCAATTTTTCAGAACACTAAATGCATAAGATGCTCAGACCTATATCGCCCTGTTTCGACCATCCCGCCAGCCCGTAAGCCATGGTAGGTTAAAGCAAACGATGCCACTTTGGACAAAAATGAGGTGCATGACAATGCAAAGATTAGTTAAGACAAATGTAGGTCCCTTGCAGTCGGAAACAGGTGAATTGATCATAGGGAACAAGGAGATGGCAGACTAATTGAACAAATACTTTGGTTCTGTCTTCACTAAGGAAGACATAAACCGTCTACCGGAAATAGCGGGGGACCGGGGGTCTAATGAGATGGAGGAACTGAGGGAAATCCAGGTTAGTCGGGAAGTGGTGTTAGGTAAATTAAATGAATTAAAGGCAGATAAATCCCCAGGGCCAGATAGGCTGCATCCCAGAGTGCTTAAGGAAGTAGCCTCAGAAATAGTGGATGCATTAGTGATAATTTTTCAAAACTCCTTAGATTCTGGAGTAGTTCCTGAGGACTGGAGGGTAGCTAATGTAACCCCACTTTTTAAAAAGGGAGGGAGAGGGAAAACGGGGAATTATAGACCAGTTAGCCTAACATCGGTAGTGGGGAAAATGCTAGAGTCAGTTATTAAAGATGTGATAGCATCACATTTGGAAAGTGGTGAAATCATCGGACAAAGTCAGCATGGATTTACAAAAGGCAAATCATGTCTGACGAATCTTATAGAATTTTTCGAGGATGTAACTAGTAGAGTGGATAAGGGAGAACCAGTCGATGTGTTATATCTGGAATTTCAGAAGGCCTTCGACAAGGTCCCACATAGGAGATTGGTGTACAAACTTAAAGCACACTGTATTGAGGGTTCAGTGTTGAGGTGGATAGAAAATTGGTTGGCGGACAGGAAGCAAAGAGTAGGAATAAACTGGTCCTTTACGGAATGGCAGGCAGTGACTAGTGGGGTACCGCAAGGCTCAGTGCTGGGACCCCAGTTATTTACAGTGTATATGAATGATTTGGACGAGGGAATTGAATGCAACATCTCTAGGTTTGCGGATGACACGAAGCTGGGTGGCAGTGTTAGCTGCGAGGAGGATGCTAGGAGGCTGCAGAGTGACTTGGATAGATTAGGCGAGTGGGCAAATGCATGGTAGATGCAATATAATGTGGATAAATGTGAGGTTATCCACTTTGGCGGCAAGAACAGGAAAGCAGTGTATTAACTGAATGGTGAGCGATTAGGAGAAGGGGAGATGCAACGTGACCTGGGTGTCATGGTGCACCAGTCATTGAAAGCAAGCGTGCAGGTGCAGCAGGCAGTGAAGAAAGCGAATGGTATGTTGGCATTCATAGCAAGAGGATTTGAGTTTAGGAGCAAGGGGTTTCTACTGCAGTTGTACAGGGCCTTGGTGAGACCGCACCTACAGTATTGTGTGCAGTTTTGGTCTCCTAATCTGAGGAAATACGTTCTTGCCTTAGAGGGAGTACAGAGAAGGTTCACTAGATTGATCCTTGGGATGGCGGGACTTTCCATATGAAGAAAGACTGGATAGACTAGGCTTGTACTCGCTGGAATTTAGAAGACTGAGGGGGGGGGGGGGGGGGTCTTATACAAACATATAAAATTCTTAAGGGGTTGGAGAAGCTAGATGCGGGAAGATTGTTCCCGATGTTGGGGGAGTCCAGAACCAGGGGGCACAGCTTAAGGATAAGGGGGAAGTCTTTTAGGACCGAGATGAGAAAACATTTCTTCACACAGAGAGTGGTGAGTCTGTGGAATTCTCTGCCACAGAAGGTAGTTGAGGCCAGTTCATTGGCTATATTTAAGGGGGAGTTAGATGGGGCCCTTTTTGCTAAAGGGATCAGGGGGTATGGAAAGAAGGCTGGTACAGGTTACTGAGCTGGATGATCAGCCATGATCATATTGAATGGTGGTGCAGGCTCGAAGGGCCGAATGGCCTACTCCTGCACCTATTTTCTATGTTTCTATGTTTCGGAGGCAACATTTACTTTTGCCGGAATTGGCTGTCATAGCTTTGCTTAATGTTTCATCATTTACTTGGAAAAATAGGCTTCGCAATATCACATGGGAAGTGAAGGCAGTTTCGTATCAATTGGTTCATAACAGTAAATCTTTGTGATTCTGTTATATTAGTATTGATTTCACCTAGAAGAAGGTCATCAGTCGAAGAAAAACAGTCAAATATGTTATGACATGGTACTTGACCCGCATCAGTGATATTGTTCGCAGTTTTTTCCAACGCTGCATAGATCAATCTTAATGGAAATAGTGTAGATTAGTAGTCTGCACATTTTCTACACGCCATTAACTTCAATTGCACACGGTCGGTGCGTAAAACTATAGGACAGGGATATAAGGCGGTAGAGTAATACGTAATTGGTACCTTAGGACAGATTTTACACGTAGGATTTGCTAAATATGTGGACGTATTGAGGCAGGTAGACTTACTGTGTACTGTAGAGATTTGCATAGCTTCTTGGATATAAAACGTTTGGAGGGTTATGGAGCAACCGGAGTGAATTGAACTCGGCAATTAAACGTGATCGGCATAGACAACTTGGGCCGCAGAACCTGCTTGCGTTGTCTCTCAGTCCATAGCTGAATAATTTCTATAGTCCATTCTGAAATATCGGATTGACAAACTTCAGGGAATTGTAGCAAGAGTAGAAAATGCATTGAACGATTGTCAAAATTACAACAAAAATCAGGAAAATGACAAGTCTCTCCACTTACCGCTATCATGCCAACCACTTTTCAGTTTTTCTAATTCTGCAGAGGAAATTAGAATATTTGAGATTAATCCGTGGAGACGAACAGGTAACAGCTCACGAAAAGCAATTGGAATGGAAAGCTAGGTTGTGAATTACCTGACTCCAGAGTAGATTAAAAAATGCTGGAGTAACTCAGCGGGTAAGGCTGCATCTCTGGAGAGAAGGAATGCGTGACTTTTCGGATCGGGCCCCTTCTACAGACCTGACCATAGATATTTGATAAAGGGTCATTTTTCCATTTAATAGATGAATGGCAGTGCTTGAGGGACGAGTTTATAAAACGGGGGTATCAAATTATATTTCGTAAAATGTCCGATTTTTACTCGTCTCCGTCAGAAATGCAGCAAAATGAGTTAAATGAGTTGCAGCCAACTTTCATTCTGACCTCGGAATTTGGTCAAGACAATGATGATCTACTATTGCATCCTGATAGCCACAAACATTAACCCCAAAAACTGATTTCTTGTCCGCTTAATTGTCTACTAGCTCCCGGAGAAATTAGATCGAAGCAAAAGAAAATTGAAAAATAAATCGGATAGCAGATGAGACACTACACGCCCGAACTTTTGTCAACAATTTCATATATTTATTCTGTTTGCAAGTTCAATGTTTGTCCACTTCATCTATAGAAGCGTAACTCTTCACTCTCTGCCAGTGTCTCCATCAAATGATCTCTCTGGCTTGCAGTCTCATCACAGATTGTTCGTGAATCTCTCTCTGATGCTCCTCTCTGTCCGATTGAATGATTTTCCTGTTTTAGACAGTTCCTCGACAATCCATTGTAGTTGCCTGGATGGTTGTTGAGTCACCCAGAGATTTTGGCACAAGCGATGCAACTGTTATTATGGAATCGGTAAAGTGGGTAATATGGAATGCAATACATTTCCACCGCTTTTTTGTTGTTGTACTTATTTCTGCACCCATTCCTTGCAGGAGATCGGTTTCTTTCTAGGTGCATGTAATCATTCACTGTTCAGGAATTCTGACCTGGAAACAGCGATGTAATGAACAGAAAACTGTAGGAATGCTCATTAACGAATTTGCCACTTTCCTTGTAATCGCTTGCTAGTTCGCAGCTCGGGCTTTAGTGTCCATTTGACGAAATCGGTATCACGAAAACCAAGCAATGTCTTCTAATTGTTGGTGCAATTATAATTTCGATATGAGAACACTCATTAATTTGCTTGTACTTCGATCCTTTATTTTGGAGTGACATGTTGGCAAAGCGCTAATTGTGACTGAATTCGTTTTGTTGAAGTTTCAATTATCTCCAGAGTATGTGCGGTGATACGGTCACTGCTGCACAAACCTGAATGTTTCCCGTTGGGTATGAGATCGCGACAGTAATGGCTCTTTCCATCATACGGGAGAAGGCAACTGGGTGCAACAAATTGATTCCATTGCTGACGTCCACGTTCGGGTGAAAGGAAGTGCAGAGTGAATGAATAATTGGCGGAGGGCGAAAAACAATTGTTGGGACGCTTTCGTATTTTACCTCAACATGCGCTTGTAGCGGTAATCGCGCGTATGGTTTTATTGCCAGGAATTTAAATTTCAGAATAGGTCTGTCGTTTTCTGAAGCATACGAGTTTTAGTATAAAAAGGTAAATACAGATTGATGTGAAAATAGCAGAGCATTTTCTTGTTTTCCAGGCGAGGGTGTAATCATAAATTGCAAACGTTGAATGTAATATAATAACGCAGTATGTCAGAAGTTAACTGAAAGTTAATTCAATTGAATACCGTGCAAAACTAACGTTAATTGCACACGAAACTATCAAGCAACTCTACAAATTGAAACTGTCCATATGTAATTTATATTCAAAGGAAGGACTTTCCTCGAAAATTATGTTAATCAAATGCATTTATTCAGAGTGTCTGGAACGCAGTGCTGTTTTCAGGCAGTTTTGGATTGGTGCGGGATTATGTAGTGAATTCATGCACGCTTTAAAGAAAAAGCAAGTGAAATCTAGATATGAACGGATCGTTCTGTTGTGCCATGTGTATTGTCAGTTAGGCCGTGATGGCGCACTAATTAGAGTACATAGAGCGGAACGGCGATTTCCATCCATCCATCCATCCATCCATCCATCCGTCCATCCATCCATCCATCCATCCATCCATCCATCCATCCATCCATCCATCCATCCATCCATCCATCCATCCATCCATCCATCCATCCATCCATCCATCCATCCATCCATCCATCCATCCATCCATCCATCCATCCATCCATCCATCCATCCATCCATCCATGTCTGTCTGTCTGTCTGTCTGTCTGTCTGTCTGTCTGTCTGTCTGTCTGTCTGTCTGTCTGTCTGTCTGTCTGTCTGTCTGTCTGTCTGTCTGTCTGTCTGTCTGTCTGTCTGTCTGTCTGTCTGTCTGTCTGTCTGTCTGTCTGTCTGTCTAAAACTCAGATCCTGTGTATATATATATATATATATTAATATATATATCCGTATCTATCTGTGATTTTGGCAAAACGGTAAACCGGGGCGTAACCATTTTTGCACCACCTTAAGCACCATTCTCGCCGCCAATGACGATAACAATTTCATTTAAATCCCTCATATTTTTAAAGTTAAGGGCGTTTTAAAGTTCACAAAACCTTTCAAAATACATTTTACCAAGCGCTGCTGTGCGTTTCTGCGTATGACGGCCTCTCCTCACTCGAACGAACAAGATGGACGCAATTAGCGGAGCCGCCGGCCCGCAATCACGGCCTCCCCACTCCTCCCATCGCCACTCTTCCCCTCGCTTCTCTCCTCTCTCCCCACACTCTCTCCACTCTCCCACACCTGTGGGACAGTCCGAGCAGGAGGGAGATGCTTTCCCCGCTATCGCCCAGGCCCAGCGCGCCGCCGCCCTATCCTCTCCAGTAGTCCGGGCTCGGCCACGCCATAGTAACGACCCGCACTGCGCAGCTCCCACCGCCTCCCTCCTTCCCTTCAGCCCGCGGCCCTACTCCAGTCGTCGCTATCGCCCGAGCCCCAGCGCGCCCCCCGTCCTATCCGTCTCCAGTAGTCCGGGATCGGCCACAGTAACGGCCGCACTCCGCAGCTCCCTCCCTCCTCCCTGCACTTTCGCCGATACCATTCGCCGCCAACGGGGTCCGCGAAGGGGAGTGGGCGAGTGGGTGGAGGGGAGGATAGGGGTAGGAGGGGGGTCAGGCTGGGGGGACGAGAGAGTGGGGGAAGCGGCGGCTCAGCACCGACAGAGGAGGGCTGGTGGGGAAAGGGGGGGTGAGGGAGAATAAGAGTTGGGGGTGGGGACGGGGAGGGTTGAAGGAGGAGGGAGTGGGGGGTGGGAGGCAGAGTGGGACTGCGGAGGCGGACAGCGGGGGTGGGGGCAGTGGGGTTGGTGGTGGGGGAAGAGAGAGTGCGCGAAGGGGTGGTGCTGGGGAAAGGGGGGGAGAGTAAGAGTGCGACTGGGGAGGAAAGAATGGGGGGAATGGGCCCACTCGGCTAGTCTATATACTAGAACTCAGATCTTGTGTATATATATATTAATATATATATCCACAAGATCTGAGTTTTAGTTCAATATGTTCAAACATATTAATATATATATCCGTATCTATCTGTGATTTTGGCAAAAAGTTAAACCGTAGCGCCACAGGTTTTGCACCACCTTAATCACCACGGTCGCCGCCAAAGTAGGTAACAAGTTAATTTAGAGTCGTTTTATATGTTTTAAGTTCCAGTGGTTTTAAAGTTAAAACATTTCATTTCTAACCGATTTCTTGAAGGTCTTCAGCGTGTGACGTCACAATGGGACCCGTGCACCTGTGAGATGAGCTCGCGCCCTCCCCGGTACAATTCATGCAAATATATATATAACATGTGGCCCCTGCAGCCAAAACGGTAAACTGTAGCGCCATCTTAATCACCATCCTCCCGGCGACTGTTTATAACTAGTTTTATTTAAATTGGTCGTATATATTTTTACGTTAGAGACATTTCAAAGTTTAAAACTGTCATTTCTAAACACATATCTCAAAGTGCTGCGCGTCTGACATCACCACTCCTCACTCGCACAAATAAGATGGACACCGTTAGCGGAGCCGCCCTCCCCGCAATCACGGGATCCCCTATCCCCTCTCCTCTCTCCTCTCACTCCCCCACTCTCCCACACCCGGGGGACACTCCCGAGCAGGATGGAAATGGTGAATGGTGCATTTATCCTTCCCTTCCGTCCCTTTAACCCACGCCACGTCATCCTCGAGTCCCCCCTCCCGTCAGGGCCCAGCGACCCGCACCGTAACCGCACACAAGCCGCAGCGCAGCGGGAGCTACTTCTCCTCCTCATTCTGCGGCCGCTTCCACCGATGGCCGCGTCGACGAGAACCGCTGCCACCGACGGCCCCGTCGCGACTTCAGAAAGATGGCGGCAGCTCTTTCTTCTCCTCCTCCTCCTCCTCCTCCTCCTCCTCCTCCTCCTCCTCCTCCTCCTCCTCCTCCTCCTCCTCCTCCTCCTCCTCCTCCTCCTCCTCCTCCTCCTCCTCCTCCTCCTCCTCCTCCTCCCTCCTCCTCCTCACTCCTCCTCCTCCTCCTCCTCCTCCTCCTCCTCCTCCTCCTCCTCCTCCTCCTCCTCCTCTCCTCCTCCTCCTCTCCTCCTCCTCCTCCTCCTCCTCCTCCTCCTCCTCTCCTCCTCCTCCTCCTCCTCCTCCTCCTCCTCCTCCTCCTCCTCCTCCTCCTCCTCCTCCTCCTCCTCTCCTCCTCCTCCTCCTCCTCCTCCTCCTCCTCCTCCTCCTCCTCCTCCTCCTCTCCTCCTCCTCCTCCTCCTCCTCTCCTCCTCCTCCTCCTCCTCCTCCTCCTCCTCCTCCTCCTCCTCCTCCTCCTCCTCCTCCTCCTCCTCCTCCTCCTCCTCCTCCTCCTCCTCCTCCTCCTCCTCCTCCTCCTCCTCCTCCTCCTCCTCCTCCTCCTCCTCCTCCTCTCCTCCTCCTCCTCCTCCTCCTCCTCCTCCTCCTCCTCCTCCTCCTCCTCTCCTCCTCCTCCTCCTCCTCCTCCTCCTCCTCCTCCTCCTCCTCCTCCTCCTCCTCCTCCTCCTCCTCCTCCTCCTCCTCCTCCTCTCCTCCTCCTCCTCCTCCTCCTCCTCCTCCTCCTCCTCCTCCTCCTCCTCTCCTCCTCCTCCTCCTCCTCCTCCTCCTCTCCTCCTCCTCCTCCTCCTCCTCCTCCTCCTCCTCCTCCTCCTCCTCCTCCTCCTCCTCCTCCTCCTCCTCCTCCTCCTCCTCCTCCTCCCTCCTCCTCCTCCTCCTCCTCCTCCTCCTCCTCCTCCTCCTCCTCCTCCTCCATTTTGTGCGCGCCTCCCTCCGCGCCTCCCTCCTCTCTCCCATCGCTTCTCTCCTTCCCCGCCGCCGCCCGCCTCGAGTAGTCCCATTTCCGCTGCCCGACTAGAGTAGACCCACCTCCGCTGCCCGACTCCAGTACTCACACCTCCGCTGCCCGACTCGAGTAGTCCCACCTTCGCTGCCCACCTCGAGTGGTTTGGCGCTCCCTCCCCCTCCCTGCACGCTCGATAAGTGCCTTTTGCCGCCAACGGATCCACGGAGGGGAGTGGACGTTGGGGCCGAGTGGGTGGAGAGAAGGGTGGGGGTAGGAGGGGGGTGAGGATGGGGGCAGGAGAGAGTGGGGAGGCGGAGGGTGGGGGAGGATGTGTATGTGTGTATGTGTGCAACATAACTTTGTCGTTCGCACAGCCAAAACGGTACACCATAGCGCCGCAATTTTTGCACCACTTTACTCACCATTATCCTGGGCATATAATGTAACGATTCTCATTCAAATTGAAGCTATATTTGTAAAGCTAGAGATTGTAAAGTTTATAAATTTCCTTTCTAACCCTTTTCCTGAAGGTCTTCAACGTGTGACGTCACAATGGCACCCATGCGTCAGTGAGACATGAGCTCGCCCCCCCCACGTCGGTATTCAGCGTGTGACGTCACAATGGGACACGCACGTCTTCAAGAGATCAGCTTCGCTCCCCCCTCCCCAGACCTTTACCTGATGCGCCCCCCCTCGGACCTTTAAACCGATGCCCCCCCCGCCGGACCATTAACTGATGCGCCCCCCCCGGACCTGTAACTGATACGCCCCCGGACCTTTAACTGATGCGCCTCCCCGGACCTTTAACTATTGAGCCCCCCGGATCTTTAACTAATGCGCCCCCCCTCCCGAACTTTCATTAATGCGCTCGCCTGTACCTTTAATGCGCTCTCCCCACCCCGGACCTTTAACTAATTCACTCACGCCCCGGACCTTTAATTAATGCGCCCCCCCCAACATTTAACTAATGCACTCCCCCCACCCCGGACATTTATCTCATGCGCTCCCCCGCCCCTCTCCCAGACATTTAACTAATGCGCTCCCCCGGGACCTTTAACTAATGCGCCCCCCCGTGCACAACCGCGGCCAGGCATGCCTCGCGCCGGACATTCCTCAGATCGGGCCTCGCTAACCGCCGGGAGGTGTCGTCGCCGTCGCCTCTCCCGCACCGGCCACCCTCCCGCCCGACTGACTGACGGCAGTGCCGTGCTCAGTGTCTTCCTATCCCCTTTCCTCTCCTCCTCACAAGGAGGAGCTTTAAGCGGCGTTGCCGGGTCCGTTTGAGGGCGGTTCGATTGAGTGGAGGGGAGGGTGGGGGTAGGTGGGGAGTGGGTTTGGGGGAAGGATACTGTGGGGTAGGAGGGGAGTGGGGTTGGGGAGGAAGCAGTGAGTGGGGGAGGAGGGGGATGGGTGGGGGAGGAGAGTGGGGAGGAAAGGGGTCGGGGTGAGTAGGTGGGGGGAGGAGGGGTGTGGGGAAGCGGACAGTGGGTGTGGGGGGGCAGGTGAGGGTGGGGATGAGGGCGTTGGTGTCGGGATAAAAGAGAGTGGGAGTGGGGGTAGGGGGCAGTGCGCAGCAGGGGAAACTGGGGTGGGGAAGAGGGGAGAAAGGGGAGGGGGTGGGGGGAGGAGATAATGGGGGTGCTGGGGGAGTGGGGGTTGGGAGGAGGGCAGGGTAGGGTTGGGGAGAAGGGATTAGTGGGGATGGGGGTGAGTGGGAGTGGGGAGAAGGGAAGATTGGGGTGGGGGGAGAGTGGGGTGCGGGCAAAGAGAGTGGGGGTGGGGATGAGGGCAAGGTGGGGTGAAGAGACGGGAAGAATGGGGATGGGGAGAGTGGGGGTGGGGAAGAGGGAATATTGGTTTGTGGGGATAGTGGGTTGCGGGCAGGGAGAGTGGGGGTAGGGGAGGAAGGGAGGTGGGGGGAGGTGGGAATAGGTGTGGGGATGGGGAAATGGGGGTGGAGTTAGGGCTGGGGGGAGTGGGGGTAGGGGAGGGGAAAGTTGGAGTGGGGGCAGGGAAGGGGCAAGTGGGGGTGGGTAGGGGGTGGAGTTTGTCAGTGGGGGAGGAGGGGGGATAAGGGGGTTTGATAGGAGGGGTTGAGGGTGCAACAATACAGGAGAAGCTTTGGGTCCAGGGCTCACTCAATCACACCCTCTCTCCTTCCCTGTCCCCCTCTACGGGGAATGGGCGCAACAGGTCCACTTGGTCTAGTATATGTTAAATATGTCTGTGTTCTTGATGGTAATCAAAATTAAATTCACAATTCATGTCAATTTCACTTCATTGTTGAATCTTCATCGGTAAAACTTGTATGTAAGGATTTCGTAAACGAATAAGTTTGAAACACTTTGACTGAAAAAAACCATGCAATTCTTTATTTTTCAGAACATTTATAACTGGCAACAAAATAAACAAATCCCACCACGAACGTCTACGACGGTCAAAGGTATTCATTATAGTTTGCAAATCGGAATTATCCAAATAACAATATGGCCTAAGTGCAAAACAATTAATCTATTTTCATTAAGGTAAAGCTTACCTTTGTTTTTATTATTGAGTTCTTCGTCTGTAGAGAAGCCGAAACGGTAATACAGGGAGGATATAATTCCATGCTTTATCTTTTTAATATGAAATTTGTACTTATATGCCCATTTCTCCCACAAATAATAGCAAGTAACAGATAATGCACGTGGTACATTATGGCGCGAAACACATACTATTGGCTTTCTTTCGAAGAGGTGGAAAACAGAAAGTTGTAAAAGTATGATGGTGGTATTTGGCGGACAAAAGATGAAAAGCCACGTGTTTTTGTCCCCGCATACATTACTGGTCCTACTGTGCATGAGCTCAATATCATTATGCAGATTATGTTTCTATCTTCCTGTAGATGTTGCATTTGGATGAAGGATGACGCTTGAATTTATGTCAATGGCCAACTAATGGCGTGGAAATATAACGTGCGAGTATGTACATAAACACATAATTTCAGGAAAATGCTCATTAATGTCAAATAAACTACGTAAATTAGTACGTAATTCGTACGGGGAAGAACAGGGTCAATATGGAATTGTTGATAATCTGACCTGATAATTACTACACCAAAGACCACTGTCTGGAAATTAAAGAGTTGCGAGGAAATGGTTTCGCGTAGAGCAGAGAACATCTGGAGCTCTCGTTTGTGGAGTCTGATCATTGGCGTCGTTGGGGGTTCGTCGCCAAATGTATTCGAGAGAGATTCGTGGATGTTTCCGTTTAAGATTATTGGATGACTTCAGGTAAATTAAACCGACTCGGCATGACAGAAAAGAGGAATAGGGATAGTGAACCAAATACTTCACTCCTGTATCTACTTCCTTTGTACTATAAGTGCATTTAAATAAAGCAGCCCGAACAGATGCGGTGAATTCCATGCCACCTCCTCCCAGTTCTTCACGAAGGGCCCATCATCTTAATCGCTCGCAATAACAACATGATTCATCTATGTGATGCATTCATTGAGACATAGACAATCAGAACGGTAACCGTGGATCGGATAATTAAGTTGGAGTTCCAACATTAGTTCCTCTGGAATTGGGTAGTCAGATTATTCCATCGATTGATTCACGAGGATTTTGAATTTGTGCAAACTGAAGCATTTAGCACTTGCCCTCGCAACTATGTAGTGTTCTTCCTCATTTGAACTGGTCAGATTTCTGAATCAAAAGTGTTGTCTTGACTGATTGGTTTGTTTATTTTTTTATTCATTCTCCTCTCTTCAATTGACAAACCGCATTTTATAGACTGAGGTTTATTTTATCACACTTAATTACCTCACATATGGAAGCCATTTGGAAATAAGGAAAGAGTACGATTCCTTCTCTGACAGCAAAACGACAGGTCTGGAGGCCTGTGTGTCCTTGGACAGTAAACCCGTCAATAGATAATAGACAATAGACAATAGGTGCAGGAGTAGGCCATTCAGCCCTTCGAGCCAGTACCGCCATTCAATGCGATCATGGCTGATCAATCTCAATCAGTACCCCGTTCCTGCCTTCTCCCCATACCCCCTCACTCCGCTATCCTTAAGAGCTCTATCCAGCTCTCTCTTGAAAGCATCCAACGAACTGGCCTCCACTGCCTTCTGAGGCAGAGAATTCCACACCTTCACCACTCTCTGACTGAAAAAATTCTTCCTCATCTCCGTTCTAAATGACCTACCCCTTATTCTTAAACCGTGGCCCCTTGTTCTGGACTCCCCCAACATTGGGAACATGTTTCCTGCCTCTAATGTGTCCAATCCCCTAATTATCTTCGCTTGGTCATGGAAGAAGACCATAGGTATTATCAGAATCGAAACCGATCTGGTCCAATTTACTTTATAAAAGGGAAGCCTAGTTACAATAAATACAGTTCAATTTGCCAATCGGATGAAGATATAGCAATGGCACTTGAATATATTTAGAGAATCATCGGGAGTGGAACCTCGGTTTGTAAAAGTGTTCACTCTGTTTGATATGTTTTAAACTTTCCTTGGTCTCCGCCGGAGAATCCGGAGAGTAACACGCTTCATGGAAGTATTTTCTAGATATACCAGGCCAATATATATCCTTGTGTTAACAATAAAATCCTACGATCAAATGATTTCTAACCTGTAATTTGCAGATCATTCTTCACGCTTTCTAATACTGAACACGAGGAGAGCATAAATGTAATTATTGCAATGCACACACGACTGTAGAATAGGTGCTAGGACATGAGGCTGGGCTAAAAACGCAGGCACAATAAAAATTCCACCAAATGAGAGAGAGAATTAGTAAGAACGTTAAAGCAAAGAACTTTAGATGTCGGTTGAAACCAAACATTAACACAAATTGCTGGAGTAACTCATAGGGTCAGGCAGCAACTCTCGGGAAAGAGGATGAATGACATTTAGGATTACGATCCTTCTTCAGACTGAAAGAGCTGGAGGCGAGAAACGACCAGTCTGAAGAAGGGTCTCAACCCGCAACGTCACCCATTCCTTCTCTCCAGGGATGTTACCTGTTTCTCCAACATTTTGGGTCCGCCTTTGGATCACGTAGGGCCAGCCGCAAATGAACCCAGTCATACCTGAAAGGTCCTTTGTTGGCTGACAATGGTATCACTCTTTGGGTCACATATTCCTTAGCCAACAATGGCCCTATAAGAGCACCACCATGCCTGAGGTAATTTGTGGACGGCCAAATATGGCAAGGCCTGAATACTATTAATGGCTGAAAAGCGAAGTCAGGTAGTATCGTTTAAGCTCGATTTGAGCTGATGGCCAAACGGACGACGTCATCCGTCCCGACAGACTCGAGTGTGCCTTTCCAGGGTCACTTTTGCAGAAACTGAATCGGCCTTCTTGAGTGCGAACCCAAGGAAAACTGGCTCAAATAGAGTACCTGGCTGCGTCCTTAGGAATCTAGTGGACAAATTATCGGGAGTGTTCGCCGTACTCCATTCTGACATATTCACTTGCTTCAAAAAAACTATCATCGCGCTGCGAAGGAAAAGCACGATATCATACTTTAGTGATGGCCGTGGCATCCACCATCATGATGTGCTTCGAGACGCTGGTTATGGCAAGCTTTAAATACAACCGAGCAAGCAAACTTGATCCACTGCAGTTCGCGTACGGCCACACCAGGACGACAGCTGATGCCATCTTCGTGGCCCCACCATCATCCCTGGAAACTTGGGTAGGAATGACACCCCCTCCAGATGCGTATTCATAGAAAGCAGCTCTGATTTCAATATTATTGTTCCTTCCGAGCTCATCGCCAAACTTGCAATCAACACTCCATTCTGCATTTGGATCATCGAATACCTGGGCAACACAATCAGTGGGTATAGGTGACAAATTTCGACCATCCATCCCTTTCGTTAATGATCAAATGTAGACATTGCAATACAAAGGTACTGTAGATTTCCTGGTTTGATTTTTTCCTACTTTTTTCTGAACCCGACACAGATGGGGGACGTTTCAAATTGTACGATAGATGACGATATGATACATAAATATGATACATAAATTGTTAAGATGGCATAGTTTTTTCTAGAGGCCAGGCCTCCAGGAAAGGAGGTACAATTTACTCCATTGCGTTTTCCGTACGATTTCACGGAAATCGTTGTGATGACAGTTTTCGTATTAGAAAATCGAGGTAATAAATATTTTGCAACATGGCTAAATGTTATTGCATTTTCTGCAGTGAGTACGTGATTAGCATCGAGGACGGAGATATCCTTTTGTCTCCAACTCCCACTATCTTGTTCTAACGACCACTGACGACCAGCTGTTGTAACATCGCAGAGCCTGACCTGATCAGTTGCGCTGAGTTATCTACGTCGTTTTTAGTCGTCAGCGCACAGGTTGCTCTCCGACGTAACCTATTTCAACTTAGACTAATTTAGTTTAGATTTTCATTGTCTCGTGTACCGAGGTACAGCGAAAAGCTTTACTTTGTTGCGTGTCGGCGAAAACACTATACGTGATTACCATCAAGCTTTCCACAGTTCACCGATACAGGAAGAAGGTATAACATTTAGAACAAGATAAAAGATAGCTCAAATGTCTCCCATGAGATATACGAGATGTACGTGTGTGTGTGTGTGTGTGTGTGTGTGTGTGTGTGTGTGTGTGTGTGTGTGTGTGTGTGTGGGAGGGGGGGGGGGATTCCTGCCGGCCAGAGCACGGTTCAGTTGCCTGGTAACAGCTGGGAACAGACTATCCCTGAATGTGGAGGTATGAGCCCTCAAATATCTGAACCACGTGTCTGATGTGAGACAAGAGAAGAAGGATTGAACGCAGTAAGACTGATCCTTGATTTTGCTGGTGGCCCGACCGAGACTGCGTATAGAGGGAGTCATTGAAAGGGTGATTGATTTGCGTGATGGTCTGCACTACGTATACAAAAATCTCTGTAATATCTTGTAGTCTTGAATGGAACTGTTCCCAAAGAGTATAGAAATACACCCTGATAACATGCTTTCGACGGCCTATCGACAGTGGTACATATTTCAGTTCAGAAATATTTCTGAAATCAGAACTGCACACCAAAATACATAGTCGCATAGCTGTGTAGCCAGACACAAATCGAACTCCATCTTCATAGTCGTTGGATAAATTACAGAAGACTATCTGTCAGAGTATGGGAGGGAAATCTCTCAAAAGCTATTCTAGACTCAGCACATTGACGCAATCATAAAGAAAACCCACGAATCAATCATGCATCCTTGTAAGAATAACGATCCGAGAATGCCCCCTGGAATGTCTTCAGATGTACAGTGGAGAGCATATTGACTGATTACACCACGGCCTAGCTCGGCAAATCGAACGCCCAGGAATGAAGTGAATGATGTGAAATGAAGTGAACATTGCACAGTCCATCACGAGTATCGACCATTCAAACATCGAAAGGATCTACAGGAGTCGCTGCCACAAAAAGGAGACCTACACCACTCTGGCCACGCTTTCATTTCACACCTGCCATCGGGTACAAGCGAAAAGAGCCTGAGAACTGTAACGTCCACGATACCTACATATATTTATGTTTTTTCTCTAGGAAAGAGGATTCGCTGGAGTGAAGTCTACTTCATCAGCAGCGTATCAGCAATTCTAAACACGTATACCTTCAGTACATTTGCAAAGTAGTTGCAGAATATAATTGTCATTTCCGGCACCAACGTCGTCTAATGCGACGAAAGCTGCGGCACCTTCAATCAAGGGAAGCATTCTCATAGGAACACCAAAACATACAGATTCCTTTCCCTGTCTCACTCATCATTTGGAAACATCGATTATTTATTATTACTGTGTATTTCTGGAATTCTACGGACCATGTCAAAATGAAAATAGCCTCATAACCTGAAAGCAGCGGTTCCTGATGGCATTTCAGTGCCACATGTTCAAACAAGAACGATGCTTGGGCAGTTTCTACTTGACTGAACAACGACAACTTGTTTCAGAAAATTGAATAAATTAATTAACAAATATCCACAGCTCTTGGCCCATTTAAGAAACAACGATATGAGATGACGAGGTCCTGAAACAAACATAAAGTCGTTACGTCAAAAGGAAAGACATGATCTTAATGGCAGCAATATCGAGTTATGGAGACACGAAAGAGTGCAGAAGCTGGAAGCCCCAGTAACTGGGGAGTTCCACCAGGAGTGAATGATAAATTATCATGTCATATCTCGTATAGATTGAAATACGATACTTTGCCAGATAATTTGCGTTTATGGAGCGCAGCTTGGTCAATTACAAATTATCCAATCGGTGGGAACGATTCATGTGGAAATGTTAGTATTCAAAGAGATGGACATTATCAGAGCATTGTTCTATCCAAGATATATACTGGATCGTTGAGAGATTTGCAGCAGCTCGTTAGTAAAAAACGGAAGATATGCATGAATTGATAAAGGATAAAAGCAGACCTGAAGCAGGAATAAAAGATATCGGCGGTGGAGTTTCGAATCAGCTGCCAGGAAAATCATACTTGTTCTCTGAGAAAGCAAGGATTAATCAAGGACATGTAGCATGGGTTATGGTCTTAAAAAATCTGAAAATTAGGTAGGTGTGCTGAATTTACAGACCGTCATGCAAAAATACGATATTTTGATGGTTGATGAAACAATGGCAGCCAAGGGCAATACGTATTTCAATCACAGCTCAAACTTCTGCTTTCATTGAATTTCCGATTTAGTGAAGAAATGTTTCCATGGCATTCATTTGCTCATGGAAAAAATATTTTGTTCTAAATATAATATTAAATGGATGACCAGATAACACGTTGAGTGATGTAAATAACAAAAGTGGATCCTGCCCGTCATGTCCGACAGACCTACGAACAATCAGAGAGAATCAGGAAGTCATATTTCTATTTGTTTGTAACAAATGCAAAAACAGTGGGGTATTTCAGTTGCCAAAACGTTGACTGGCTCAACTGAATTCAAAATAATACAATTCGCGAGAAAGTACCAAGCAGGACAAATGGCAATTGCAGGGTGCAGTTATGAGCTAAGATTAGTTGTTAAAGCTGACCAAGTAAAAATGGAAAAATAGATAATAGGTGCACCACAACTGTATTTGGTTTATCATGTCGCGGCTTGAAGCTTTTGATTAGGTAGAAAGGGGCACACTCTGAAATTGTGCAAGATTATTTAACTGGATAGAGAAACCTTATGAGCAAACATTTGCAGGATACAATTATCTTAGAATGTGAATTAAACTTAAAGGATAGCAGCGTTCCTTTGTTTAGAATGGGGAAAGGGAAACCCGAACACTGATAGGAAAGTTAATGTAGCTTAAATGCTACATTTTAAAAAGAAGGAGTTGTTTCTAAATATCAACGTGAACATTAGCGAAAATCGTCAAGTAATCACGGAAGATATGTTTTTAGAACACCGTGTTTTGCAATTATGTTTTGTGATTGAGAAACGACGACTTTCGAGGGCAGTCATCATTATGTTATCTATGTCGATTTGAGGATATGTGTGGAAACATTTCCACAATCAAACTGCCAATGGGAGGTTGATGGTTTGCATTTCAAGTAGGAGCACGTCACCAAGAAGATGTCACATCCTGGAAAATAATTATGTTCTTGAACGGAAGGACGGGTCGAACATCTGGTAAAAAAATATTTCATTTGTTTATAAAAAAGTAGCAAAGGTCCACCCGGCAGTACTATTTATTTATGTTTCCGTGTTGACGGCTTCTACATATCCTAATCCGTTAGCAGTATACTACGTGGGGCTATAACAGAATCACTGGTCAGCTTTGTCAGCAAATAAGATGCGATATGATATATCCATATGACTACAAGTAGCCATGCAAATCACGTGTACCGTAATGCTTTCTCAGTTATTGTAAAGCCCCTTCAACACAAGTCAGAGCCCATGATAATAATCCAGCCTTAAACTTGTACCTCTCACAATGCGTTTTATTTTTTCTGCTTTTACCCGATTCTTATTTAATTGGAATCTTCCACCAATATTTTCTCCATAACATTGAAATCATGATCAACTCAGCAAGTTACAGGGTGGAGGTTTGCCCATAAGTAATTGGAAGGGAAGATTAAAACGAAGAATTTGAGGCGCACCATGCGCAGCAAGTAGAGCTGTAATCGCATAGCGACAGAAATCCCAGTTCGATGCTAATAGCGGGTAATACCTGTGTAGCGTGTTCACGATCACTCTGTGACAGCGGAAGGTACGAACTGCTGCTTCAGCTTCTTCCCACATCACATAGGCGCGCAGGTGTGTAGGTTATTTCACATTTGAAAATAATGTGGAGGAAATGGGCGAAAACATGGGATAACATTGAACTCGTATGAACGGGTGATCGATGATTGGCGTGGACCCCTTCGGCCGACGGGTCTGTTACCATGCAGTATATATATATATATAAGCTAAACTAAATACGTTATGATACGATACGATAGACACGATACGATAAATACATTTCTCAGAATATTTATAACATTGTTCATACCTTTGTTATTTTGAGTGAGCGATTTCTCTAATGTAAGGGTGAGAATTCAATAATGTGTCATTCCAAGAAGAAATAACGAAATTATTAAGCAAGAAATAGTTGGAGTACTCATTTGTTCCACTCAGAATAATGGTTGTTGTTGCAGATTTGTTCATCATTCCTTAAATGTTTTCTACACACATTGCACGTATGAAATAATTAGGTAAACTAAATTCCAAGTTCTGCATCGATTATCACTGTGGTTGGCAATTTGATTTCTGCCTTGGCTTGAGTATATTTTTGCATAAAATGTCCCAGAAAAAAATGACATAGAGTTTTTAAAATATGCGCAGTTACAACCGTATGAATTGATTGATGTTCCAACGTTTCCTTAAGTAAAATAAAAGGGCAATGTGATATGAAATTATTTAATTGGAAAGATGTCACTTATGTTTTCTGAATTTCCAAAGATACACCTGTCATGTAATTTTAAGAGAGACGAGAACAGGGTGGACTCGTCGGGTCCAAATCTCTCCTGCATTGGCCTAGCATCTTCCCCTCCTCACCCTCCCCCCACTCACCCACTCACCCACTCCACCCCCTTATCCCCCCTCCGCCCCCCTCCTCATCACTCACACACTCACCCACTCCATGCCCCCTCAACCCCACTTAACGACCCTCCTCACCCCCAACTACTCACCCACTCCGCCCCCCCTCAACCCCCGTTATCACCCTCCTCCCCTCACCCCTCTCCACACTTAGGGCCCCTCCGGCACTCCCGCCTTTCCCCCTCCTCCGCTGCCTCCCCCACTCACACACCGACCCACCCCCCGGTCCCGCCCCCAGCGGCCATCTTAGGTACTCCGCTTCATTGGCCGCCAGTCCCGTCACTCGGGCGGGTCCCATTGTGACATCGAACGCGGCTGACGGGAAGGACAAGTGGAAACGCGATTTTTAAAAAGTTGAAAATGTCAATCTCTTGAGAGTTTGGAACGAGCAAACTATATAATGAAATCTGGAAAATTACTGATTTGATGCGAGAATTATAGCCTCCATAAGCACTGTGGAATAAACGTCTGGACATGCAGTTGGACCTCAGGTGAGAAGGGCTGAGGTTTCCAATGTTCCTTTTCGGTTAAGATTAATTCGTAGATAACGACTGTATTTACTTCTGCTTTGAGAAACATAGCAGTCTGCAGAGAAGGTTCTTGAGATTGACAAGGAGGATTGAAAGTGTTCCACAGATTATCTAGAGAATCTTCTGAGGGGTGAAATATGTACGAATTTAGATGGATAGGGACTGATTCGGGAGAATCACGTTTGAGATCGTGTCTCACTCATATGATTGAGGTTTTGGAAGATTTGAGTAAAGAGATTGATGAGTGGAGAGATGTAGATGTTGTGCTGATTACAGAAAGGTATTTGACAGGGCTCCGCCTGGTACGCTGCTCTGGAAGATTGCATCGCATGGTATCCTAGGAGCATTATCGAACTGGATAACATATTGCAAGGAAGGAGGCAGAGGATGATGGTGGAAGGTTGTTCTTCGCACAAGAGACCCGTGGCTAGTACTGCCCCCCCGGGCATTAGAGCTGGGGCCAGTGCGGGTTGTCATCAAAATCAATGATTTGGATGAGAACGTGCAAGGCATAAATAGTAAGTTGGAAGAACATGTGAAAGTAGGTGGTATCGTACTTAGCAAAGATGGTTAAGAAAAATACAGCAGAATCCTGTTCGGTTGTGTAGGTGGGCTGGGGAATGGTTAATGGTTAATGGGGCAGCATTTAACGCAAACTGTGGTTGATTAGTAGGACTGGTTGTAACAATCTTTGAAGTTTTGCACTACGATTGACTTGCATGGTGTTTTTCTTGGGTATGACCACTAGGTGATGTTGCTACCATTCAGGCACATCTCCAGTTGTGTACCTCAGCGTCACTGGGTGTTTCGACCTTTTATCACTAGACATCTCATTCGAGAAAGGCCCGCCGCAGGGTGATCGGACCTTGGTGTGTGTCTTACGATTAGCCTCTAGATGGTCACGTGGCAGCCCAGACAGCATCTCCTTTTCAGCCGCAGCCAGTGACTGCTCCGTTCAGCGGCATTGGCAAATTCTTTGGTTGCTTTCCTTTGGGTCTGCCCTCTGACTTCCACTTCTCTGAGGAGCCTTTCGGTGGAACTGGCTACAAAGCCCGTGCACTCCACCTCCACTTGAATCACCTTTACACTACAACCTCTACCTCCTCTGCCTCTACAGCAAGGTTGGAATATCTCAGCCTTTTCCTTTCAAATGCCTCGTCCACTGCTTCCTCTCGGGGGACCGTCAGCTCAATGATGAAAGCACGCCGACAGAACATGGACCAGAGGACTGATCGCAGGTTGGTAGCTGCGGTTTCAACTGGGAAGGAAAGTCTCTGGCCGAAGTCAACACGCATTTCCCAGTCCCTGGCTGCGTTCAGTGGGCATGAGTTGAGAGGCGAGGGGTTAGTCTTCCATTTCTCTCCTTCCCGGATGAAGGTGGTAGGCATATGGAATGAAGTGCCGAATTTGACGCCGGTACTATCAAAACGCTTAAGAGACATTTTGACAGGTACGCGGACGGCAAAGGTTCAGACTGATATGGGCCAAAGCAGGCGGCTGGGAATAGTGTGGATGGGGCATGTATGGCTGTCTGCATGCGCAAAACTGGGCCAAAGGGCCTGTTTCCACGCTGTATGGCTCTATATCTCTATGTGTATGTGGGTCAAGTGTAGGTTCCGAAGATAAACTCTTTTCACCGTGGTCGAGTAGGAAAGATGAACATTAAGTGCAGTATAGTTCATTAAGATGAACATTAATTCATAAAGACTGGCAGAAGAACATCTAAACCAATTCAATTCCTCCATTCAAAGTAGCGTCTACATCTTTGGGCCAGCAGTGCGTTACCGGTTCACATTTCTATGTCTGGATGATCTTGGGTTAATACTTCGGATTAAACCTTGGGTACCCCACAAGACTGATTTACGAAAAAAAAAACCCAATTAATATTAATAAAGAAATGCTAAGCATTATATTCTTTATGTGTTCGTAAATAACCTTTAAATTCAGGCAAATTCAAGTTGGAAATGGTCATATTTTGAATCAAGATCCGCAACTCAATTGAAGAAAATACATTCATGTGAAATTTATCAACTTGCAATTGGTTTTATGATGAGCGGTGAATTATGAATTATATTTGTCTGTTCAGTTCTGGATGTTCATGCTAAATCTTAAAATGAAGAATGAGCCCAGAGCAAGACAAGATGTCAAATGCCGGAGTCTTCGATCCAGATCATGGATATGCGTGCGCGTGGAAGTCAGGACTAGCACACCGAACAGAGGTTACGCATTTCCCGTTGATCTGATGGGTGTATTGAGCTGCATAGCTGCATAGATCGACCCACGGGCATGCATTGTATCTTGCGTTTAATGAGAAAGACATTATTATTCATTTAAAGTATATATTGTTGTAAAGCAATGCTGATATGCTCTGTTAATCTGAGAATTTCATTTGATTGGCAGAAATGTGCCACCCTCTCTCAAAATAAAGGAACGAATTTAATGTCCATGAAATTTTAGTCGACGTGACTGGAATTAAAATGTTTAAAGGGGGAACAGTGGAGCCCCTAATCCCCAGCGCAAATGTGCACACACTGATGACGTATATTGCAAACGACAGAGGAGATAAGAAAAAAATGGCCGAAAAAGCAGCAATCCAGGTACGGCTCTAATTGGTCAATCTATCCTAATGGGCAGTATGGTGTGCGACTAACATGGTGTAAAGCAACACGCCTTTTACATCATTTATGCATTTAGTATGTCAGCGATTTTGTGGCAGAGAGAGATCTACAAACTATCAGTCTGAAGAAGGGTCTCGACGCGAAACGTTATCCATTTCATTTCTCCAGAGATGATGCCTATCCCGCTGAGTTATTCCAGCATTTTGTGTCTCCCTACAAACTATCCAGTGCTGAGTAGAGAATGTCGCCCTGCATATATGGCAGAAAACTAGCTGGGCAGTACAGCAATTCTCCACCCATCAAAGATCATTTCAATTTATGTGTTTTACTTCCGCCATTCAAAACACCATGCTGTTCCACAAAGTGTCAAAAGGAAATCCTGACGTGGACGGAAAACTGAATTTTTGAAGTAAATAAATGTTTGCACTCATCTCACCGAAATCCAAGAGTTTCATGCTGCATTTTCCGAAGTCTGGAATGCAAACAACTTGATGAAATGTTACTTTTGGTGAATGTGTGCTTTGCTTCTCTGAGCCATAATTCACCCCAATTGGATCGCACGAATAAGCCAATTACGAATAATTGAAATGCAATTTTAACAAATCAGCTTGATAGCGCTTATCTACTTTAATAACTTAATCTGTGCAAAGAAAATATATTTTCAAATTTGCAGTTCACTCATTCCCGCTATTTCTGCCAACCTTCTTGATATTTTTCATATGACTGTCACCACTTCATAGCAGATATCACTAACTGCACAGCATAGGAACAGATGCATCTGCCCACAAAGTCCGTCCCGGATATAATGCCAAGGTAAACTTTTCTTCTCTGCCTGAATGTACCCATTAAATGCGACAGTCGAATTGTCTCCACGCCCAACGCTGGCAAAGCGTTACAGTTACCAACCACACTCTGCGCACAATACCTACCCCGCACACCTTCTGTAAAATCATTCCCTCTCGCATTAATGCTGTGTACAATTTAGCATTTCGAATCAGGGAAAAGAGTTCTGTCTGTCTACCATACCTCTGCTAATTGTATTTACATCTACCAAGTCTCCCCTCAAATTCTGCGTTCCAGAGTAAAGAATCGGCAGCCTCTCCTTACAGGCAATACAGTTTAATCCAGGCAGCATTCTGGTAAATCACCTCTGTACCCTTTCCAAATTCTCCGCATTCATTCGGCAATGGAGTGCACATAGTACATCATACGCGGGATAATCAAAGTCGTATAAAGCTGCACCATGCCGTCTTGACTCATTCGCAGAACCCCGACCGATGTAGACAACCCAACCATAGCACCTCACTATTTCTCTGTCTGCTTTTATTGCCACCTTCAGGGAACTGTGGATGTCGACCCTAAGATTACCGCTGAAGTCATGCTTAAAGACTTCCTTAAAAAAATAACTCCCGACAAGGTTCCCCGGAAGAAATACAAGGAGGAGCCGTCAGATTTATGCAGTTTGGATCAAGCAAACTCCTGCGCCAGTTAATATTATTTTTATGCTGATAATCGCCACATGTATCGGTGTACAGAGCTTTGCACGCTGTCCAGTCAGCCAATACAAAATATAAATACAATAAAGCCAAAATTAAGTAAAAGAGGTAGAGCAAAGGGAAGGTCATAGGATGAAGAATACTTTTCCCAGCAGTTCTAGAGACGGTCCAATGTTTAAGGTTCGCAATGAGGTAATGGAACTTGAGGCACCAAGTCGGTTGCACTTCGATGCCTTGGATGCTGATGGGCGCAACTTCGCCACACTTCCTTAACCAACGCATCCTTTTGCTGACATTGCGCGTCAGGCTGTTGTACCGACACCATGTTAAGCTGTTATCTATCTATATCCTTTACTCTGTCGCATCATGTATTATGTTACAGCCTACTGCAATGCTGTCATCTGTAAACATGCAGATGGCCATGGAGCGGAATTTTGGCGCACCATATTCAGTGCATAATCCGCATGCTAGGCGATTCAGAACGCCTTTAGCAGGTTAGCGATTTTGAGAACTATCGAGAAGGATATCGGAACTGTTTGCGGTCTATGGGGCCGAGATCCAACAGTTTGAAGATGAGGTGCATATTCTCGTGCCTGCCTAAAATAGTTTAAAATTACAATGTCGTGTCTGCTTCCAGCACTACCCTGGCAATGCCTTCCGGACAGACACATCTCCGTGTAAAAGAACACATCCCGCACATCTTCTGTAAAAGTTGCCGCTCTTACCTCAACGCTACGCCGCATAGTATTTGACAAGTCCACACGGCCATGGTCGTTCACCAGTGCAAGATCCGGTGTGGTCCCGCCTCGTGTCCCTTCAAAAACCTTCTCGGGATACCTCTTGGTTACGCCAAACAACTGTTGACCTGTCCAAGCCTTCAGAACTGAGTAAATCCCAGTAAATGTTGGGGAAATTAAAGTCTTCCACTGTGACATGCCTGTTGCTTTTCCATCTTTCCTGAGCATGTCTAAATATCTATTCATCTACCGCAGGCTGGCTTTTGGTAGGTTTATAGTACAATTCCATTAGAATAATTTACATTTCTTATTTTTGAGCTCTACCCAAGCTGTCTCGGTGGATGAACCCTTTAGAACGTCCTCACCGAGTGCCGTCATTAGATTCTTCCTGATTAGTGGTGCCACTCCATCACCTATTTTAACCTCTTCTTCATCATGCCTGAAATATCGATATCTGGAAACTCTGAGCTGCTAGTTATTAGAACTTGCAACCAAGTCTCCGTGACAGCTAGAAATGCATATTTACATGTATCAATCCAGACCGTAATTTCAACGGCTTTACTCACGGTACCCATTGTGTTGAAATCAGTAGATTTTAGCACACCAATTTCACCATACTCTGTCTTTGTACCTCCTCCCTGGACTCCATCCAGGCACCCCGCCAACCGTTTCATGGGCCTGTTCTATTGCCAGAGTGAGGCCGCACTCATATTTCGGTTGTGTAGCTTGGAACGATCCATTGGAACGTTGGATTCTCTAGTTTTAGGTAACTTCAACTTGCATTCTCCTCCCCTCCTCTTTGCACCCTTCCTCCACTCTAGTCTTATTACCAGTTCCCCAGTAATCCACATTGTCACCCTCTTGAGATAAGACCATCCCTAGATGCGTCAAATTTGTGGCAGGCCCTGATTAGTTCAGGTCGGCTATCGCCACCAACTCTTCAACCCCACACCTAATTTCAGTCGGAAGTCGGATCCCGACCCCCACCCTCCCCGATTCATTTTCTACAGAGATGCAGCCTGAGCCGTTGAGCCTCCAGTACCTTGCGTCTATTTTCATCATAATCCATAACCGCGTCCTGTCTGTTCTTCCTTTAACACTGACTGGACAAAGCTCCGCTCTCTAATTGGTCATTCCCTTTTCTGACGTTCTACTTCGGCTCCCACTTGCCCCTGTCGTTTTCGTTTAATCCCTCCCAAGTAGAACTAGTGAACCTCCTTGCAACGATATTTGTCCCTCTCTTGTTCAAACGCAACCTCGCATTCTTGGACAGTTCAGCTCAACCTCAGAGATCCCAATGGTTCAAAAATCTGAATCCCCAGGCCCTTCCCCAAATGCTCCACCACGCAACAATCTGTTCTATCTTGTTGTCCCTGCCCTCGAACACCTGATACCGGAGTTAATGCATTATATTGAGGGAGAGCAATATTTCACAACCAAATTGATTCAGGAGTTGCGGCGGTGTTTATCTAATGAGCATCGATGAAAAACATTGGCCCTTTCTACTCTTATAATATAAAATAAAGTGTGATGAAATCCTTGGAATTCTGAAACGAATCCAATAAGGATGTCAGCGTAGATGCCACCATGGTAATTTCTACGCTTTGGTGTCTGAACCACGTTTCACGGACTTAACATAAATACCCAACGTTCAGGCCTAAGGCAAGAATCGATTGTTGAAAAATGTTCCCAATGTTGGGCGAGTCCAGAACCAGGGGCCACAATATTAGAAAAATGGGGAGGCAATTTAAAACTGAGGTGAGAAAAAACTCTTTCACCGCGAGAGTTGTGAATTTGTGAAATTCTCTGCCACAGAGGGCAGAGGAAGACAAATCACTGGATGGCTTTAAGAGAGAGTTAGATAGAGCTCTATGTTCTAGTGGAATAAAGGGATATGAGGAGAAGGCAGGCATGGGTTATTGATTGGGGACGATCAGCCATGATCATAATGAATGGCCGTGCTGGCTCAAAGGGCCGAATGGTCTCCTCCTGCACCTATTTTCCATGTTTCTATGTTTCTCTAATTGATTAATTTAAATTTAAATTTAAAAGTTATCTTCTGGAAAGTTCTGTAGGGGTCATTCTAGATTGTAGAGTGGGACCATTTGCTGGCTATCAACGGAAGCAAGGTTAATGGTGTGTGCACGAAGATAGCATTGAGCAGAAAGATCCATATTGTATTTCATGAATGGCCGTGCTGAGACTCGTGCCGCACAGTGGTATTCCTGTTCTTGTGCTGGTCTTTTGAGCTCAACTGTGCTGAGATTGTCTTTTACGTGCATGTATAACTATATCAACAATACTACATCAGCAATATATTTAGGGCGTTCAACGCATTCAATTCAATTTCATTTGGAGAAAAGTTACTTTATCTATGCTGTTGTCCTTCATTTACATTAAATTTCAGGATCGATAAAAAAGGAGGTCGATTAAGTTCACATATTTGAGTTTTTTACATCCAAATGTACCATGTGAAACGTCAGGTAATGTTGGTTCAAAGTTCGAAGTGAAATCTAAGGAAAAGAAGCGAAGCAGTGATGTTTAATGAAAAATGAAAGGTAAGATAATCAAACAAATAATTTTGAAAATGTCACCTGTATCTTTGTTTTTCAATCCTTGTTCTAATGATAAAAGCATCAAAAGAAGAGCTATTATTGTTGTCATCTCCTCCCAAATACGAACCGGTATCAAGGGGATAATGCAGGAACGGGTACTGATTTTGGATGATCAGCCATGATCATATTGAAAGGCGGTGCTGGCTCGAAGGGCCGAAGGGCCTAGTCCTGCATCTAATTTAATGTTCCTCTTTTTCTATGTAATAAGGCAGGTTCAGACACATGCATTGTAATGATCTTTTGACACCTGACAGAGTTTCCACGTAGTGATATTGGATAGGGAAACATATAGCAGCATACTGATTTAAACAGATTGAAAATTCTCACGGATTTATGTTTATAACAAACCAATTGAATGTGTTTTCTTCGGCTGTTATGGTAGGTTAAGCAAAGCAAACGTGCACCTTTTGGATGACTGGACATTGAACAGATGTGTTTGGATATGATATTAAGGAGAACAATTATTTTCAGTTGTGAAAAGAAGAAGTAAATTATACCGGTAGGACAAGTAGTGAAAGTTTTGTCTCTTTACATCAATTTTATAGCCACATGCAGTAGATATGCGTCACATTGTTGCCTCTGTAGAATTAGGAACATAGCCTCACGCAGCAAGCTGAAAGCAATTGGATTTTCCCTTACTTTAAACAATGGTACATTCTGAAGTGGAGAGAAACGCCCATCATTTTTTTGGAATGAGAAGCAGAGCTGACGATGACGCTGAGATAATTTAATGAGACGGTATTAAAATTTGCAGACTAATTCAATTTCAAAGAATTATACTTACTGGCATTGCTAAAACTGTCTTTCATTTTTTTCATTTCTATAAATGAGAAAAGTATATATTTTTATATTTTTGATTATTTGATCTGCAGAGTAATTTGGACATCGTAGTAACAGAGGTCTGTCGCTAACATTACATTAAAATGTTTCCTCCGGTGAACGTGGCATAGGAGGCGCGATTCTCTGAGATTTCATTTTTCGATGTTTGTTTAAAATGCAACTCGTTCAGAAGAGAAGATAAACACTGTAACGCAATCTATTTTTTATGTTCGTCAAGTTTAAGCTGATTACGCACCCAAAAAAGTCACACATGAACATAGTGGTGCAAGAAGCAGAGGCACGCACAGTCTCATAGCTACATAAAGTCATTCGGCCCATTTTTATTCTGGGCCCATGTTCGGTCTTGGGCGTAAAAGAAATTGGTCCTTTACCGCTCCCGCATTTGTCTGCCCTCTCGTGACATATACACCTCCACATATTCCGTAGAAGTTCCTTGGTTATTTTTGACACGATCTAAAGCGGTTACGTAGAGATGCTAATTAACCTGTCATCACGTTCTGGATATGTAGGTGGAAATCGGAGTATAATTCAAGCAGTGGCATTACGAATTTACAAACAAAAGACAGACAGCGCAATATTAGGATCGAAATCAAGAGTCCTGAAATATCAGGCAACAGCACACCAAGACCGTTGGAACTCACATGGTAGGTAGCTAATTTGTTTTGTCAAGCTGGTTCTTGATGATTTCCCTGGTTTGGATTTTTCTACGCAATAATTTACCTCATACTATGGGTACTGCGAGGCCATAGACTTAGAATATTAAGCCATCCAGTTAATATGTTCGATGAAGCAAACGCACCCAAATCTAGAATGTAGTGCAGAAGACTTTGAATGGGACGGTTCCTCGACCAATATCTGACTAAATTAGATAAACTGACAAGGAATGTGAAAAGGGAATGTAATGTGACCCGATTATGTTTCCAAACTCAGTGTCGTTCGGAGAAAAATGCAGAACATGATCTAAACATTCTATGGGTTAGGCAATATCAATGGGAAAGGGAAGATCGTTAACGTTCCTTTGACAAATGTCAATGCGGGTTTCACAAGTGTAGAATATCTGCTGAAGGGTTCCAGAATTTTCTCTTCAATTTCCGATTTTCAGCATCTAATTTTTCTTAAATTATAATTCACTATTTATGACAGACTGAAGCTCCAGCAAAGAGACCGTTGGAATCCACCTAATGACCGTTGTACTGGAAAATGAATTGTTTCTTCTTTAACACTGTTTTCTGAAACATATCCAACCCCAATCTACCAAAGCACAGTGGTGCATCATTTGGTATTTCTGCATCACATCTCCATATTCCGGTTCGATTCCCATGTCAGGTGCATATTGTGCTGTGTTTGCATGTTCTCTGCATGATTGCATAGATTTAATCTAGATTGCTTACTCCCCCCCCCCAAGACTTCAAGGCGCCAGGTTAATTAATTACTGTAACTTATGTCTTACTGTGGATTAATGGCAAAAAAGAATCAGAGGATATTTCACAGGCATGAATGGGCAAAAAAAAAAGAAACAGCGGGGGTGCAACGAAAATGAGATCAGACCAATAAGCCTGATCCTGACGAAGCCAAAGTGGACCAAACGGTAACGTGCACTTCAGATCTTGGGAATAATATGATCAGCAACAGTATGGCATCGGAATATATCAAGCATAAATGTGAGGATTCTTTATCCGTCAGTACTTTGAGGAACCATGCCCTACGTTGCTGTTTGCATTGTGGAACAATAAAAGGTTAATAGAAGACAATACCAGATCTAAACTGAAAATGTCACCATTATCTATCTATCTATCTATCTATCTATCTATCTATCTATCTATCTATCTATCTATCTATCTATCTATCTATCTATCTATCTATCTATCTATCTATCTATCTATCTATCTATCTATCTATCTATCTATCTATCTATCTATCTATCTATCTATCTATCTATCTATCTATCTATCTATCTATCTATCTATCTATCTATCTATCTATCTATCTATCTATCTATCTATCTATCTATCTATCTATCTATCTATCTATCTATCTATCTATCTATCTATCTATCTATCTATCTATCTATCTATCTATCTATCTATCTATCTATCTATCTATCTATCTATCTATCTATCTATCTATCTATCTATCTATCTATCTATCTATCTATCTATCTATCTATCTATCTATCTATCTATCTATCTATCTATCTATCTATCTATCTATCTATCTATCTATCTATCTATCTATCTATCTATCTATCTATCTATCTATCTATCTATCTATCTATCTATCTATCTATCTATCTATCTATCTATCTATCTATCTATCTATCTATCTATCTATCTATCTATCTATCTATCTATCTATCTATCTATCTATCTATCTACCTACCTACCTACCTACCTACCTACCTACCTACCTACCTACCTACCTACCTACCTACCTACCTACCTACCTACCTACCTACCTACCTACCTACCTACCTACCTACCTACCTACCTACCTACCTACCTACCTACCTACCTACCTACCTACCTACCTACCTACCTACCTACCTACCTACCTACCTACCTACCTACCTACCTACCTACCTACCTACCTACCTACCTACCTACCTACCTACCTACCTACCTACCTACCTACCTACCTACCTACCTACCTACCTACCTACCTACCTACCTACCTACCTACCTACCTACCTACCTACCTACCTACCTACCTACCTACCTACCTACCTACCTACCTACCTACCTACCTACCTACCTACCTACCTACCTACCTACCTACCTACCTACCTACCTACCTACCTACCTACCTACCTACCTACCTACCTACCTACCTACCTACCTACCTACCTACCTACCTACCTACCTACCTACCTACCTACCTACCTACCTACCTACCTACCTACCTACCTACCTACCTACCTACCTACCTACCTACCTACCTACCTACCTACCTACCTACCTACCTACCTACCTACCTACCTACCTACCTACCTACCTACCTACCTACCTACCTACCTACCTACCTACCTACCTACCTACCTACCTACCTACCTACCTACCTACCTACCTACCTACCTACCTACCTACCTACCTACCTACCTACCTACCTACCTACCTACCTACCTACCTACCTACCTACCTACCTACCTACCTACCTACCTACCTACCTACCTACCTACCTACCTACCTACCTACCTACCTACCTACCTACCTACCTACCTACCTACCTACCTACCTACCTACCTACCTACCTACCTATCTATCTATCTATCTATCTATCTATCTATCTATCTATCTATCTATCTATCTATCTATCTATCTATCTATCTATCTATCTATCTATCTATCTATCTATCTATCTATCTATCTATCTATCTATCTATCTATCTATCTATCTATCTATCTATCTATCTATCTATCTATCTATCTATCTATCTATCTATCTATCTATCTATCTATCTATCTATCTATCTATCTATCTATCTATCTATCTATCTATCTATCTATCTATCTATCTATCTATCTATCTATCTATCTATCTATCTATCTATCTATCTATCTATCTATCTATCTATCTATCTATCTATCTATCTATCTATCTATCTATCTATCTATCTATCTATCTATCTATCTATCTATCTATCTATCTATCTATCTATCTATCTATCTATCTATCTATCTATCTATCTATCTATCTATCTATCTATCTATCTATCTATCTATCTATCTATCTATCTATCTATCTATCTATCTATCTATCTATCTATCTATCTATCTATCTATCTATCTATCTATCTATCTATCTATCTATCTATCTATCTATCTATCTATCTATCTATCTATCTATCTATCTATCTATCTATCTATCTATCTATCTATCTATCTATCTATCTATCTATCTATCTATCTATCTATCTATCTATCTATCTATCTATCTATCTATCTATCTATCTATCTATCTATCTATCTATCTATCTATCTATCTATCTATCTATCTATCTATCTATCTATCTATCTATCTATCTATCTATCTATCTATCTATCTATCTATCTATCTATCTATCTATCTATCTATCTATCTATCTATCTATCTATCTATCTATCTATCTATCTATCTATCTATCTATCTATCTATCTATCTATCTATCTATCTATCTATCTATCTATCTATCTATCTATCTATCTATCTATCTATCTATCTATCTATCTATCTATCTATCTATCTATCTATCTATCTATCTATCTATCTATCTATCTATCTATCTATCTATCTATCTATCTATCTATCTATCTATCTATCTATCTATCTATCTATCTATCTATCTATCTATCTATCTATCTATCTATCTATCTATCTATCTATCTATCTATCTATCTATCTATCTATCTATCTATCTATCTATCTATCTATCTATCTATCTATCTATCTATCTATCTATCTATCTATCTATCTATCTATCTATCTATCTATCTATCTATCTATCTATCTATCTATCTATCTATCTATCTATCTATCTATCTATCTATCTATCTATCTATCTATCTATCTATCTATCTATCTATCTATCTATCTATCTATCTATCTATCTATCTATCTATCTATCTATCTATCTATCTATCTATCTATCTATCTATCTATCTATCTATCTATCTATCTATCTATCTATCTATCTATCTATCTATCTATCTATCTATCTATCTATCTATCTATCTATCTATCTATCTATCTATCTATCTATCTATCTATCTATCTATCTATCTATCTATCTATCTATCTATCTATCTATCTATCTATCTATCTATCTATCTATCTATCTATCTATCTATCTATCTATCTATCTATCTATCTATCTATCTATCTATCTATCTATCTATCTATCTATCTATCTATCTATCTATCTATCTATCTATCTATCTATCTATCTATCTATCTATCTATCTATCTATCTATCTATCTATCTATCTATCTATCTATCTATCTATCTATCTATCTATCTATCTATCTATCTATCTATCTATCTATCTATCTATCTATCTATCTATCTATCTATCTATCTATCTATCTATCTATCTATCTATCTATCTATCTATCTATCTATCTATCTATCTATCTATCTATCTATCTATCTATCTATCTATCTATCTATCTATCTATCTATCTATCTATCTATCTATCTATCTATCTATCTATCTATCTATCTATCTATCTATCTATCTATCTATCTATCTATCTATCTATCTATCTATCTATCTATCTATCTATCTATCTATCTATCTATCTATCTATCTATCTATCTATCTATCTATCTATCTATCTATCTATCTATCTATCTATCTATCTATCTATCTATCTATCTATCTATCTATCTATCTATCTATCTATCTATCTATCTATCTATCTATCTATCTATCTATCTATCTATCTATCTATCTATCTATCTATCTATCTATCTATCTATCTATCTATCTATCTATCTATCTATCTATCTATCTATCTATCTATCTATCTATCTATCTATCTATCTATCTATCTATCTATCTATCTATCTATCTATCTATCTATCTATCTATCTATCTATCTATCTATCTATCTATCTATCTATCTATCTATCTATCTATCTATCTATCTATCTATCTATCTATCTATCTATCTATCTATCTATCTATCTATCTATCTATCTATCTATCTATCTATCTATCTATCTATCTATCTATCTATCTATCTATCTATCTATCTATCTATCTATCTATCTATCTATCTATCTATCTATCTATCTATCTATCTATCTATCTATCTATCTATCTATCTATCTATCTATCTATCTATCTATCTATCTATCTATCTATCTATCTATCTATCTATCTATCTATCTATCTATCTATCTATCTATCTATCTATCTATCTATCTATCTATCTATCTATCTATCTATCTATCTATCTATCTATCTATCTATCTATCTATCTATCTATCTATCTATCTATCTATCTATCTATCTATCTATCTATCTATCTATCTATCTATCTATCTATCTATCTATCTATCTATCTATCTATCTATCTATCTATCTATCTATCTATCTATCTATCTATCTATCTATCTATCTATCTATCTATCTATCTATCTATCTATCTATCTATCTATCTATCTATCTATCTATCTATCTATCTATCTATCTATCTATCTATCTATCTATCTATCTATCTATCTATCTATCTATCTATCTATCTATCTATCTATCTATCTATCTATCTATCTATCTATCTATCTATCTATCTATCTATCTATCTATCTATCTATCTATCTATCTATCTATCTATCTATCTATCTATCTATCTATCTATCTATCTATCTATCTATCTATCTATCTATCTATCTATCTATCTATCTATCTATCTATCTATCTATCTATCTATCTATCTATCTATCTATCTATCTATCTATCTATCTATCTATCTATCTATCTATCTATCTATCTATCTATCTATCTATCTATCTATCTATCTATCTATCTATCTATCTATCTATCTATCTATCTATCTATCTATCTATCTATCTATCTATCTATCTATCTATCTATCTATCTATCTATCTATCTATCTATCTATCTATCTATCTATCTATCTATCTATCTATCTATCTATCTATCTATCTATCTATCTATCTATCTATCTATCTATCTATCTATCTATCTATCTATCTATCTATCTATCTATCTATCTATCTATCTATCTATCTATCTATCTATCTATCTATCTATCTATCTATCTATCTATCTATCTATCTATCTATCTATCTATCTATCTATCTATCTATCTATCTATCTATCTATCTATCTATCTATCTATCTATCTATCTATCTATCTATCTATCTATCTATCTATCTATCTATCTATCTATCTATCTATCTATCTATCTATCTATCTATCTATCTATCTATCTATCTATCTATCTATCTATCTATCTATCTATCTATCTATCTATCTATCTATCTATCTATCTATCTATCTATCTATCTATCTATCTATCTATCTATCTATCTATCTATCTATCTATCTATCTATCTATCTATCTATCTATCTATCTATCTATCTATCTATCTATCTATCTATCTATCTATCTATCTATCTATCTATCTATCTATCTATCTATCTATCTATCTATCTATCTATCTATCTATCTATCTATCTATCTATCTATCTATCTATCTATCTATCTATCTATCTATCTATCTATCTATCTATCTATCTATCTATCTATCTATCTATCTATCTATCTATCTATCTATCTATCTATCTATCTATCTATCTATCTATCTATCTATCTATCTATCTATCTATCTATCTATCTATCTATCTATCTATCTATCTATCTATCTATCTATCTATCTATCTATCTATCTATCTGTGTGAGATGGGTGCTACATTGTTGCGAAAAGCAACTTATTGTTTTTTAAAGTAGTGTTTTTTATTGCAAGTCACTTAACATACACAGATCAGCATGGGGGCCCCTATGCTCGTGGGCCACCGGGGCAAGTGTTTCGAAAAAAGCACTTAGAGTGTGTCTGGGGGAGAGAGAGAATGGGGTCTGAGACTGGGGACTGGGGAGGGGGACAACAGGGGACAACAGGGGTCGTTGCGGAGGGGGCTTGGTGGTGGGGAAAGAGGGGTACTGGGAAAAGGGGAGGTCCCCCTACCCCCTCAACCCCTTCCTCCCCACTCCTTCCCACCTCCATCCCCACTCCCTCCCCCCTCTTCCCCAACTCCCTCCCCCTCCCTCCCCACCTCCCTCACCCCTCCCCACTAACTGCCCCCTCCCTCGTTCCCTCCATCCCTTCCCCCCACCCTCCTCCCTTCCATCCCTTCCCCCCACCCTCCTCCCTTCCATCCCTCTCCCCCTCCCCCTCCTTCCACCCTCCCTCCCCCCTTCCGGTTACAATGGGAACCCTACGGGGACGGGCCCAACGGGGAAAGAGGGGTACTGGGAAAAGGGGAGGTCCCCCTTCCCCCCTCAACCCCTTCCTCCCCACTCCTTCCCACCTCCATCCCCCCTCCCTCCCCCCTCCTCCCCAACTCCCTCCCAAACTCCCTCACCCCTCCCCCCTAACTCCCACCCTCTCCCTCCTTCCCTCGATCCCTCCCCCTCCCTCCACCCTTCCATCCCTCTCCCCCTCCCCCCTCCTTCCGCCCTCCCTCCCCCCTTCCGGTTACAATGGAAACCCTACGTGGACGGGCCCAACGGGGAAAGAGGGTATTGGGAAAATGGGAGGTCCCCCTCCATCCCACCTTCCCCCCTCCCCTCCCCCTCCCTCCCCACTCCCTCCACCTTCCCCCCTTCCCCCCTTCCCCCCTACCCTCCCACCCCTTCCCCCCTCCTCTCTCCCCTTCCCTCCCCCTCCACTCCTCCCTCCACACCTCCCTCCTCCTTCCCTCCCTCCTCCTCAACCCTACCCCCCTACCCCCTCCCTCCCCCCTCCCCCCCACTCCTCCTCCCCTCCCTCCCCCTCCCCTCCCCCTCCACACCTCCCTCCTCCCTCCCCCTTCCCTCCCCCCACTCCCCTCCCGGTTACAATGGAAACCCTACGAGGACGGGCCCAACGGGGAAAGAGGGGTACTGGGAAAAGGGGAGGTCCCCCTCCCCTCTTCCCTCCCCCCTCCCTCCCCCCTCCCTCCCCCCTCCCTCCCCTCTCCCTCCCCCCTCCCCCCTTCCACCTTCCCCTTCCCCCTTCCCCTCCCCCCTCCCCTCCTCCCTCCCTTACCCCCTCACTCTCCCTCCCTCCCCCTCCCTCCCCCTCCCCCCTTCCCCCCTCCCCTCCTCTCCCCCCTCCCTCCCCCTCCCCTCCCCCCTCCACACCTCCCTCCTCCCTCCTTCCTCCCTCCCTCCCCCTTCCCTCCCCCCACCCCCCTCCCGGTTACAATGGAAACCCTACGAGGACGGGCCCAACAGGCACACTTGTGCTAGTATACTAATAAAACTCAGATCTTGTGAATAAATCCCAATGTATGTATAGATCAGTGATTTCGGAAAAACGGTAAACCTTTGCGCCACAGTTTTTGCACCGACTTAATCGCCACTCTCGCCGCTGTTCGGCCGTGATATTTTCATTTAATTTGGTCGTATATATTTTGAATTACAGAGGTTTTAAAGCGGTGCCCCCCCTGATTTATTGGTTTTCAAGGGGGCGCTGTGGTGCGGATTTAGGTTTTCAGCGAGTGTATGTCTGTGATTTCGGCTGATTTCGGGAAAACGGTAAACCGTAGCGCCACGTTTTTTGCACCGCCTTAATCACACCGCTGGACGCTTGCCGAAAATGATATTTTGTATTTAATTCGGTCGTATATTTGTTAAGTTACAGAGGTTTAAAAGTCAAGACTTTTTTTCCCTCAGTTATTTCGGCTGATTTCGGCAAAAACGGTGAACCGTAGCGCCTTAATCACCACGCTGAACGCTGCTGGAAAATGATATTTTTATTTGATTCGGTCGCGTATTTTTTACGTTACAGAGGTTTTAGTAAAAAAAACAAAAAAAACGGCCGTTTTTTCAATTGCCTTCAGCGTGTGACGTCAAAAAGCTTGCGCAATCCCCCTTCTAATGATTTATTGAAAGCTTTCAGAGTGGCGCTGCTGTGCGTCTGTGCGTATGGGCTCACCTCTCCTCTCTCCCCTTGCTTCTCTCCTCTCTCCCACACCCGGGAGACCATCTCCCCGCTATCCCCCCCGGGACCTTTCACTGATGCGCTCCCCACCCACACCGGACCTTTCGCTGATGCGCTCCCCTGCCCCCCACGGACCTTTCACTAATGCGCACCCCCCCCGGACCTTTCACTGATGCGCTCCCCGCCCCCCCGGACCTGTTGGTGCTGGGGGCAAGAGAGAGTAGGGGAAAGGGGTGTGCTGGGGAAAGGGGGAGAGTAAGAGTGTGTCTGGGGGAAAGAGAATGGTGGCGGGGTCTGAGAATGGGGGCTGGGGAGGGGGACAACAGGGGTCGTCCGGAGGGGGCTTGGTGGTGGGGGAAATAGGGGTACTGGGAAAGGGGGAGGTCGTGGGGAAAGGGGGGGGGGGTGTGGGGAGAGTAAGATTGGGGTTGGGGGAGGAGAGAATGGGGGGTGTGGGAATGGGCCCTTCGCTAGTATATTACTAAAACTCTGATGTCCGTGTGTATGTGTGTATGTGGACAGCTTAACTTTCAACGACTACTCCGCCAAAACGGTACACCATAGCGCTACAATTATGCACCACCATATTCACCATTATCCTGGCCATATAATGCAATTACTTTCATTCAAATTGAAGCTACATTTTTAACGTTAGAGAGATAATAAAGTTTAAAATTTACATTTCTAACCCTTTTCTTGAAGGGCTTCAGCGTGTGACGTCACAATGGCACCCGTGCACCTATGAGAGACCTTTCACTAATGCGCTCTCCCCCCTCGCACCTTTCACTAATGCGCTCCCCCCCGGACCTTCCACTAATGCGCTCCCCCCCTGCTTCCCCCCCCGCTCCGCTCCCCCCCTCGCTCCCCCCATCCCCCGCTCCCCCCCAACTTCCCCTCCCCCGCTCCCCCGCTCTCCCCCCAGCTCCCACCCCCCCCCGTTCCCCCCCCGCTCCCCCCTGCCCCCCCGCTTCCCCTTCCCCGCTCCCCCCCCCGCTTCCCACCCCCCGCTTCCCCCCCCGTTTCCCCCCCGCTTCCCCCCCGCTTCCCCCGCCGCTCCCCCCCCCCCCCGCACCTTTCACTAATGCACCCCCCCGGACCTTCCACTAATGCGCTCCCCCCTGGACCTTTAACGGATGCGCTCCCCGCCTCCCCCGCCTCCCCCGCCTCCCCCGCCTCCCCCGCTCCCACCCCCGCTTCCCCCCCGCTTCCCCCCCACGCTCCGCTCCCCCACCTCGCTCCCCCCCTCCACCGCTCCCCCCTCCTCCGCTCCCCCCTCCACTTTAGCCCCCTTTCAAACTCCCCCAAACCTCCACTGCATTGGTCTAACACCCTCCCCGTACTCAGCCACTCCATACCCACCTCAACACCCCCCTTAAAACAACCCCAAACCTCTCCTGCATTAACTGAAATTGTGTTTAGAATTTATTTCAGTGCCCCTCTCACGCACTCCTTTCCCTCCTCAATCCCCCTTAACTCCCCCAAACCTGTGCTGCATTAATTTAAATTGGCTTCAGGCTTTTTTAAGAGCCGCACTCATCCACTCCATCCACACCCCTCAACCCCACTTATCATCCCGCACACAACCCACCTCAACCCCCTTATCCTCCCCTCAGCCCCCTTATCCCCTCTCTTCCATCCCCCATTCGCCCAATTCATCCTCCCTGAACCCCCTTTAGAACTCCCCCAAACCTCGACAGCATTGGTCTAACACCCTCCCCTTACTCAGCCACCCCATCCCCTCACTCACGCACTCCATTCCCACCTCAACCCCCCCTACCTTAAAACTCCCCCAAACCGTTCCTGCATTAACTCAAATTGTGTTTAGGATTTTTGTTCGGAGCCCCACTCACGCACTCCATTCCCCCCTTCATCCCCCTTAAAACTCCCCCAAAACTGTGCTGCATTAACTTAAATTGGTTTCAGGTTTTTTTACGAGCCCCACTCACCCACTCTATTCACACCCCCTCAACTCCTTAGCATCCCCCCACAACCCACCCCCTTATCCTCTTCTCACCCACTCCATCCCCCAGCCCCATTATCCCCCCTCTCTTCCACCCTCCATTCACCCAATTCATCCCCCCTGAACCCCCTTTGAAACTGCCCCAAATCTCTACTGCATTGGTCTAACATTCAGCCACTCCATCCCACCGCGTTCCCGGGTGGGGGCAGGGGAGGAGCAAGTGGGGGTGGCTAGGGGGATGGAGTGGGTTAGTAGGGGGAGGAGTAGGGGGAGGAGGGGGGGATTGAGTGGGGGGTTGAGGGTGCTAAAATACAAGAGAGGCTTTGGGTCTAGGCCTCACTCAATCATATCCTCTCCCCTACCCTGCCCCCCCCTCTACGAGGAATGGGCCCAACGGGTCCACTTGGTCTAGTATAATATAAAAATAAGTTGAATTTGGATTGCGCTCACTATAATTTGAGACAGGGTTATTACCTCTGAACAACACGTTAATTGGCTTTTATACATTAGGGTCTTATTGGAAGGCGCAGCTGAAAGCTTTCGAAGAACAAACAAAAAAATTGAAATAATATATATATATATATATATATATATATATATATATATATATATATATATATATATATATATATATATATATATATATATATATATATATATACCCTTAAAATAAAAAAACCATATATCGTGCTTATTGAGAGACATTAAATATCGTGTAATGAAACTTAATGCGGCACAGTGACGCAGCAGTAAAGTTGCTATCTTGCTGCGAAAGACACCCGGGTTCGATCCTCACTGCAGAATTTTGGCTCCAGATTTATATTCTCCAGAGAAGATTTATATTCTCCCGTGACATGCGTGGGTTTTTTTCCCGGGATCTCCAGTTTCCTCCCACACTCAAAATATGTACAGGTTTGAAGGTCAATTGGCTTGATATGATTGGAAATTGTCCCGAGTGCGTTTTGGATAGTATGAGTGTGCGGGGATCGTTGATCGTCGTGTACATGGTCGGCCGAAGTGCACGATTGTGCGTTCTGTCACTAAACTAAACTAAACCAAATACGTCGATGGGGAACAGGTTGAAAAATATCTCAACCAAATTCAGGAAAGTATGACAAAGCTTTGATGACAAGTCTGAAATGCTAATCGATATTAGTTTAGCAGTAAATATAGAACACTGTAGTCAATTACGGGGATATTTGCAAAAAATATATATCAGCAAACATTAATCATAATCCCTCGTGGAGAGGAATATATATATATAGACTTGTTATATATATATTGGATACATTGAAATGTACGGGAAATTAAATATATATTTTATGTGTCCACTGGTTGAAGAATACAATGGTCCTCATCGAAACGTAAGATTTCTGCAGATATAAGCAAAATTCATTTAAAGAAATAAACATTATTCAAAATAAAGCTGCAATGCTAAAATAAGAACGAGGTGATTAATGCACACACCCGAAGAGTGCATGATTGCATTTTAAAGGATATAATATTAAAGCCAATGGATGTCCTGTGTGATATTTCAAAATATTAAATGTTGAATGTAGAAGAATGACATGGGATCACGTTAAAATGTACAACTCTACACGCGTCCCGACACGGTAAGTGCATATTTGTGTTTTATTCCTCTGCACCAGCGTCTCAAATTAAGGGTTCGGACAGTCGCGGAAAAAATGAGCAGTAACACTCTTGAATCTTTAGGATCCATTTCTCAAATAAGGCCATGGAGGCTCATTGCTGACAAAGTAATCAATAGACAATAGACAATAGACAATAGGTGCAGGAGTAGGCCATTCAGCCCTTCGAGCCAGCACCGCCATTCAATGCGATCATGGCTGATCACTCTCAATCAGTACCCCGTTCCTGCCTTCTCTCCATACCCCCTCACTCCGCTATCCTTAAGAGCTCTATCCAGCTCTCTCTTGAAAGCATCCAACGAACTGGCCTCCACTGCCTTCTGAGGCAGAGAATTCCACACCTTCGCCACTCTCTGACTTAAAAAGTTCTTCATCATCTCCGTTCTAAATGGCCTACCCCTTATTCTTAAACTGTGGCCCCTTGTTCTGGACTCCCCCAACATTGGGAACATGTTTCCTGCCTCTAATGTGTCCAATCCCCTAATTATCTTATATGTTTCAATAAGATCCCCCCTCATCCTTCTAAATTCCAGTGTATACAAGCCCAATCGCTCCAGCCTTTCAACATACGACAGTCCCGCCATTCCGGGAATTAACCTAGTGAACCTACAGAATATCATTCCTCAAATTTGGAGACCAAAACTGCACACAGTACTCCAGGTGCGGTCTCACCAGGGCCCGGTACAACTGTAGAAGGACCTCTTTGCTCCTATACTCAACTCCTCTTGTTACGAAGGCCAACATTCCATTGGCTTTCTTCACTGCCTGCTGTACCTGCATGCTTCCTTTCATTGACTGGTGCACTAGGACACCCAGATCTCGTTGAACTCCCCCTCCTCCTAACTTGACACCATTCAGATAATAATCTGCCTTTCTATTCTTACTTCCAAAGTGAATAACCTCACACTTATCTACATTAAACTGCATCTGCCATGTATCCGCCCACTCACACAACCTGTCCTAGTCACCCTGCAGCCTTATTGCATCTTCCTCACAATTCACACTACCCCCCAGCTTAGTATCATCTGCAAATTTGCTAATGGTACTTTTAATCCCTTCGTCTAAGTCATTAATGTATATCGTAAATAGCTGGGGTCCCAGCACCGAACCTTGCGGTACCCCACTGGTCACTGCCTCCCATTCCGAAAGGGACCCATTTATCCCCACTCTTTGCTTTCTGTCTGTCAACCAATTTTCTATCCATGTCAGTACCCTACCCCCAATACCATGTGCCCTAATTTTGCCCACTAATCTCCAATGTGGGACCTTGTCGAAGGCTTTCTGAAAGTCGAGGTACACCACATCCACTGACTCTCCCTTGTCAATTTTCCTAGTTACATCCTCAAAAAATTCCAGTAGATTTGTCAAGCATGATTTCCCCTTCGTAAATCCATGCTGACTCGGAATGATCCCGTTACTGCTATCCAAATGCTCAGCAATTTCGTCTTTTATAATTGACTCCAGCATCTTCCCCACCACTGATGTCAGACTAACTGGTCTATAATTACCCGTTTTCTCTCTCCCTCCTTTCATAAAAAAGTGGGGTAACATTTGCTATCCTCCAATCCACCGGAACTGATCCTGAATCTATAGATATGCATTTCAATATCAAGAAATCAAGATATGTCAATTTAGTGCAGGGAAAAGATGCTGGTACCTTGAGCTTTGGTGCTTTTGAATGGAACATAGGCACCATATTTACGTTTTACCTTCTTATTTATATTGCTATTAAAGACACGTAAAATTGGTGAGAAAAATACAACATTATGAAAATTGGCAACATATTGAAACAATCCAGATTTTGAACTGTAGTGAAATAAAGTAAGTTGAAACTTTACCGGGACGCCATGAGAAAGCATTTTACACGGATCCTATCAGATTATGGATTTTGGAGTTGCTAAGAAAAATGTTCAGAAAATTAGAGGTCCGGAGAAGAAATTGCCAGTGAATAGTTTTATGCGCAAAATCCATACACGTGACAATATTTCAGGAAAGAACAGATGTAAGGTAAATGTAACTGAACATATCGTTTTCGACGGAAGATAGCATAGCTACTTTATTTGTCAAAAGGGCAAGCGCAGAACGTACACGATGGCTAACTTAGAAGTCATTGTTTGAACAAGGCAAATTTAGTTTACAAATACAGCTCGGAAACAAGCCCTTGGGGCTTGAACGTGTCCACACTGACCAGGAATCCCGGCACATTAATAATCTCCGACACAGGGGACAATTTGCACATTAATACCAAGCCAATTAAGGCACAAGCACGTACGTCTTTGTAGTCTGTGAAGTTCTCGGAGAAAGCGCACGCAGGACACGGGGAGAACGTGCAAACTGCGTACAGCTCTCGCAGGCAAACTGCTTACAGCACTCGAGCACGGCTCTGTGGCGCTGTGAGCGCTGTAAGGCAGCAACTGTACGCTGTGAGGCTGCGCCACCGGGCCGCTCTGACTGAATCAGAATGAATTAAGAATGAAGTTAAAAGTGATTTTACAGACCTTGTCCTTTTAATATGCTATGGGCGTCACTGTTCACATTTTTTAACGAGATGCTCAGAAATATGACAGGAAATAATCTGACAGATAAAAAGTGAAAGCCAAAGACAGTTTAATACATATTATTCAATTATGTGAAATTAATTGTTTACGCTTACCATTGGTAGTGTTGCTCAAATCTTGTTCTGGTTATGGAAAATAATCGTGCAATAAAATAGCGCATTTAAAGGTACGAGACACCATGACGTGCTTAGATATTGTGCTGCAGAAATGACACAAACCAGTTGTGCCAAACACATTCACAACGGGCACAAACCAACCAATCTGTTGATTTTGCAGTGAAAATGTGTTAATCAAGTTACCATCGACGATTGCACTGCTTCTGAAGATCGCTCGATGGTGTCCAATTTTATAACGTACTAGAACACAGTGGACCCGTTGGACCCAAAGCTCTCCCGCATTGGAGTAGCACCCTCCCCCCCACTTACCCATTCACCCACTCCATCCCCCCTGAACCACTCTTAGGGGCTATCCGGCTCTCCCCCTCACTCCTTGCCCCCCTTTCACACACTCCATCCCCCTCAATCCCCCTTATTTCCCCCTCCTTCCCCCTCCCTCACCCACTCCATCCCGCTCAAGATCTCCTGCATTGGTGCAGCACCCACCCCTCCCCCACACCCCCTCCCCCCACTCACCCACTCCAACCCCCATCAACCCCCCTCATCACCCCTCCTCCCCTCAAACCCCCTCCACTCTTAGGGGCTCTCCGGCATTCCACCCCATCCCCTCCCCCAGACACTCCATCACCCACTCGACCACTCCGTTGGTCCGGGGCGCTGGGACAGGCGCGAGCGGAGACCACACCACCCGGCGGGCGGCGCGGCGGCGGCAGGCGCGTACACCATGGTGGAGCGGGAGGAGGGGGAGAAGAAGAAGAGCGGCCGCAGTGTGTGTGTGTGTGTGTGTGTGTGTGTGTGTGTGTGTGTGTGTGTGTGTGTGTGTGTGTGTGTGCCGTGCTGCCCGCTGGGGGTTGTAGTGCGGTAATGGTCCGGTGCGCTGTGGCCAGCCGATGCAGGGACTATACCTCCCGGGGGGCAGCAGGGCTCCGTTTGTTCTGCGGGCGGATCCGGTGGCCGCCTTAAGTAAGTATTATTTCAACGGGCCCAAACTGCGCAGGAACGGAGCCGTTGGGTTCCCATTGTAACATCGAAGGTGCAATGCAGGTGGAAATGCATTTTAAAGTATAGAAAGCTGATTTTAAAGTTTAAAAAAGTGGGGGGGAAATCAAATATTACAACCATTTGAACCTGAAGTGTGCGCATGTTCGGGACTCTCGGCCGGGCGAGGTCTGCGGAATCATCGATAATTTCCAGACGCTTCGAAGAGATGTATTACGGAAATGAGTTGCTTAAAGCTTAGATAAAGTTTAAGTAAATTGGAATTTTCATTTCCTCACGACAATTTAAGCAACTCAATCTCAGAAATTAAGCAGTGTGACGTCGAGATGGATAAACTATTGAAACCACAACGCTTGGATCTGGATCCCAACTCACCTACTGCAGCAAAGGAATGGAAGCACTGGCTTCGTACACTAAATAACTACATTGATGCGTGTGGCGACAATGCACCAGACAAATTCAGGACATTAATAAGTTCTGTCTCTTATGATGTATATGGTTACATAGAGGAATGTACAACTTATGATTCTGCTATTGATGTACTAAGCAGACTCTTGGTTAAGACACCCAATGTAATATTTGTTCGACACCTCCTTGCTACACGTAAACAAAAACCTGGTGCGTCACATGATGAGTTTTACCAAGAACTTCAAAGACTTAGTAAAGACTGTGCCTTCAAAGCAGTTACAGCTGATCAATTTCGACAGGAACTTATTCCAGACTCGTTTATCAATGGTTTGGCATCGCCTTTAATACGACAGAAACTATTAGAAAACGAAACCTTGGATTTACAGTCAGCTTACAATGAAGCTTACTCATTAGACTTGGCTCAGAGAAATTCAGATGCTTATGGCTCATCTAATGTGTATTCTGCTGCAACTACTACAAAAGAATCTCACCTAAGTACAAACATGGAGCAAGCTGAAACAATTTCTACTGATAAATGTGCCCTTGCTGCAGCATATACTTATCCAAAAAGGAAGTGTTACTTTTGCGGGGTTAATATTCATAATAGAGAGATATGTCCTGCTCGAGAGGCAACTTGTAATAGTTGTGGCAAGAAGGGACATTATTCTAGGGTATGCAAGTCCAAAGCAACTACTAAATGTGTGACTGCTGCCATGTATACACCTTCTCTATGTGCAATTACAGCTGCATTTCCTCAGAGCTTGTCTCACGCAGCTACAACTGGATCCATCAATTGCCACACACTTAATGTACTACTTGATTCTGGCAATTCAGAAAGTTTTATAAATGAGCAAGTTGTGTCTCAGCTAAATCGAACTATAATTCCTTCAAATAGAGAAATCTCGATGGCTCTGACACCTCTCAATGCTCAAATTGTTGGATCTTGTATTGTAGACTTTATTCTGAACAACACTAGTTATAAATCCGTATGTCTTTGTATTATGGAAAATCTGTGTAGCGATGTAATTCTAGGTCAGGATTTTCAGAAACAGCACAGATCACTTCAAATAATGTATGAAGGAACTACGACTGAACTTGTATTGTCAAAGCCACCAGTATTGCGTGTTTTTTCTGCTGCATCTGTTGGATGTCCTTCATTATTCACTAATTTATCCTCTGTGCAAGCCAATTGCTACAAAATCAAGACATTTTAGTAAGGATGACAAAAACTTTATCACCACAGAAGTAAATAATCTTTTACGAGAAGGGATCATAGAGCCCAGCTCTTCCCCTTGGAGGGCACAAGTTGTCGTGGTTAAGGACCCCTTGGAGAGACATAGAAAGAGACTCTGTATTGATTACTCTCAAACTATAAACCAGTTCACGGAGCTTGACGCATATCCATTACCTCGTATAGAAGATATTATCAATACATCAACTAAGTATAAGGTATTCTCTACTTTTGACCTAAAAAGTGCTTATTACCAAATTCCTTTGAAAGAATCAGAAAAGAAATACACCGCGTTTGAAGCAAATGGAAAATTATACCACGACTGCAGAGTTCCTTTTGGTGTAACTAATGGTGTGGCAGTTTTTCAAAGAGAGATGGACAAACTTGTTGAACAGGAAAACCTTAAAGATACTTTCCCTTATCTTGATAATATAACTATTGCAGGAAAAGACCAAGCTGAACATGACAAAAATGTACAACGGTTTTTAGAAGTTGTACATTCTAAAAATCTAACATTAAATGAGTCTAAGTCAATAATATCAGTGTCATCAATTAATATTCTTGGATATTGGGTTGGAAATGATATGATCAAGCCTGATCCAGAAAGACTCCGCCCACTTCAAGAGATACCTGTTCCAGCTACATTCAACTCTCTACGAAGGGTTCTTGGCATGTTTGCATATTATGCTAAACTGATACCAAATTTCTCTGACAAAATTCAACCTTTGATTAGAGCAAAATCTTTCCGCCTTGACCCTACAGCAATTGGTGCCTTTACTGCTTTAAAGAAACAATTAGAATCTGCGACATTCACGCCATCGATGAGGATCACCCCTTTGTTGTTGAATGTGATGACTCTGATTTAGCAGTATCAGCAACATTAAGTCAAGGAGGACGACCAGTGGCTTTCATGTCTCGTACTCTCCAAGGTAGTGAATTGCATTATCCACACGTCGAAAAGGAAGCTACAGCAATTATTGAAGCAGTGAGACAATTGAGTCATTTCTTTGCTCGCCAGCACTTCACTTTGAAAACAGATCAGCGTTCAGTAGCTTTTATGCTAGATAATCGGAAGTGAACGAAGATTAAAAACAGTAAAATTCATGAGTAGCGGATTGAATTATCTTCATATAGTTATTCAATTGAGTACCGCCCTGGTAAGGATAATGTTGCTCCGGATGCATTAACTCGAGCATTTTGTGCCTCTGTTCATTCTTCTGCACTCACTGATCTTCACAATGGGCTGTGTCATCCTGGAGTCACTCGTATGTTACACTATGTTCGTTCCAAAAACTTGCCTTTCTCTACAGAAGATGTGAAGATGACGTATGCTTCATGTAGAATCTGTGCTGAATTAAAACCAAGGTTTTTCCGTCCTGAAGAAGGAAGATTGATCAAAGCTACTCAACCTATGGAACGTTTGAGAATTGACTTCAAAGGGCCTTTACCATCCTCCTCTCAAAATGTTTATATACTTACCATAGTTTATGAAGATTCGAGGTTTCCATTTGCCTTTCCTTATCCAAATATGTCAGCTGCTATTGTTATCAAATGTTTAGATCAACTGTTTTCATTCTGTGGATTTCCAAGTTACATACATTCTGATAGGTGCACCTCATTCATGCCAAATGATTTAAAGGACTACCTTTCTAATAGAGGAATTGCAACAAGTAAAACAACACCATATCAACCTATTGGAAATGGTCAGGTTGAGAGGTGTAACGGAATCATTTGGAAAGCAGTGAAACTGGCTTTAAAGTCAAACGACATACCAGATCGGCAGTGGGAATGTGTTCTACAAGATGCATTACACTCCATCAGATCTCTACTGTCAACTGCTACCAATACTACTCCACATGAGCGGTTCTTTAACTTCAAACGGCGTTCATCTAGTGGTACTTCTCCGCCATCATGGTTGACTAGCCCTGGGCCTGTGTTGCTTCGTCGATATGTCCGATCAAATAAGAATGAGCCCTTTGTTGATGAAGTTGAACTGACTAATGTCAACCCTTCTAATGCAACTATCAAGTATCAGGATGGACGTCAGTCAACCGCCTCACTTCGCGACCTTGCACCATGTCTATCTTCTCCATCAGCTCCATCACTCCTTGATAATATTAATCGAGAACTTCCTTCAACACTCCCAGCATCCCCTATGAAAACTTCTATAAGTAATTCTAAAATTGAAAATGTAAATAACAATATGAGTGAAGTTGATGGCCAAGCAATATATGTACCACCAGCTATTGAAACACCATTATCTCCTGATGCTCCAGTGCTGCGACGGTCATCAAGACATACAAAACCCCCAGACCGTCTCAACTTATAAATAGGAGGGGAGAATGAAGTGTGCGCATGTGCGGGACTCTCGGGCGAGCGAGGCCTGCGGAATCAGCGATAATTTCCAGACGCTTTGAAGAGATGTATTACGGAAATGAGTTGCTTAAAGCTTAAATAAAGTTTAATTAAATTGGAATTTTCATTTGCCTCACAATAGAACCACAAAGGAGGGTGATTAAAGTGGCGAAAAATCTGTTGCGCTCTCGTGTACCGCATTGGTTGTATTTCAATAACATACTAAATCTGATATAGGAGGGGGGAGAGAGTGGGGGGAATGGGATGGGGATGGGGATGGGGGAGGGGAAAGGGGAGAGGGAGCCACTGACGCCGTCCTGTTAGCGGCCTTCTTCTTTCTCCTTCACTGTGGTGCCCTGCTCATCCAGGGGAGGGGGAGCGCAATGAAAGGTGGTACAGGGAAGCGGAGATGGTGTGACCAAGGAGCCCTGGACCCAAAACCTCTCCTGTATAGGTGTAGCACCCTCAACCCCCTACTCAATCCCCCCTACCCCCACTCTCCCATCTTCCATGACTCCCACTGTCCCCCTTTCCCCCCACTCTCTCATCCCCCCACCACCACCCCCTCCCCCACCCCTGCCGTCCCCTTCCGCCCACCCCTCCTCCTCCTCCCCATCCCCACTCTAGCCTCCTCCCCACCCCACCCCACCCTCCTCCCTACCCCACCATCCTCCCCAGTCGCACTCTACCCCCCACCCCCACTCGCACTCTCCCCTTCCCACTTTCGCCACACTCTCCTCCCCACCCCCTTTCCCCAACTATTTCCTCCCCCCCCATTCTTTCCTCCCCCAGTCGCACTCTTTCTCTCCCCCACCCCCCTTTCCCAAGCACATCCCTTTCCCGCACTCTCTTTTCCCCCGCCAGCAATTCTCCTTCCCCCACCCCAGTTGTCCCCATCCCCAGTCCCACTGCCTCCCACCCCCACTGTCAAATCCTCCAACCCTCCCCCACCACTCTTACTCTCCCTTACACCCCTTTCCGCACCAGCCCCCCTCTGTCGTCCCTAAGTCGCCGCCTCCCCAACTTTCTCGTCCCCCCAGCCTGAACCCCTCCTACCCCTATCCTCTCCTCCACCCATTCGCCCACTCCCCTCCGCGGACCCGTTGGCGGCGAAAGGCACTTACTGAGCGTGGAGGGAGGAGGAGGGAGCTCCGGAGTGCGACCGTTACTGTGGCGTGGCCGAGCTCGGACTACTGGAGACGATAGGGCGGCGTCGCGCTGGGCCCGGGCGATAGTGGGGAGAGAATCTGCCCCCCGATCGGAGTGTACCCCGGGTGTGGGAGAGTGGAGAGAGTGCGGGAAGAGGGGAGAGAGGAGAGAAGAGAGGGGAGCCCCTGATTGCGTGTGGGCGGCTCCGCTAACGGCGTTCATCTTGTTGGTGCGAGTGAAGAGAGAGTCCGTACGTGCCTCTGGTGACGTCAGACGCACAGACGCGCAGCGGCCCTTGAGAAAAAGGTGTTTAGAAAGGATATTTTTTAACTTTAAAAGCTCTGTAACTAAAAAAATATAATTGCGATTTAAATGAAATTATGATCTGCACCGGCGGTGAGAGTGGTGATTAAGGCGGTGCAAAATGTTGGCGCTACGGTTTACCGTTTTGCCGAAATCACACAGATATATACAAGATCTAAGTTTTAGTAATATATAGATAGATACTAGACCAAGTGGGCCATTCATCATTGGGTTCCCGTCATGACGGGGAAATCGCGTTTTTTCTTTAAAATAAATGGGATTTCTTTGTTTAAAATAAAATAAATCTTATTTGGAATGTTTTTGCTACTTATGGTTAAAATCCTCTATTGGAGACCATCGAGACTGTGCCCTCATTCAGGAGCGGCGTCAGCTCGACCTCGACAGCTGTTGCTTTGAGCGGGCAGGAACCGCTCCCACCAAGTGGGACCCGGACCAATCGGGCGACGAGCGGGAGGTCGGTACCAATCACTCGACTTGACGTGGGATGCGGACCATTCGGGAATCGAGCGGGAGGTCGTTGCCAATCAATGGGGGTGACAACCCACGTGGGAGTGGGCAACTGGAACAAATCACAACTTCCAGCGACCAATGAGAGCGGGAGCCTCGGAGATCCCTCCACGTGGGGACACGAGCCAATCGGACATCGAGCTGGAAGTTGTAGCCAATCAATGGACCTCACGTGGGTGTGAGCGGCAGGAGCAAAACAGGACGCGCCGACGACCAATCGGAGCGGGGAACGCCGGCGCTCCCTGCATGTACGACCCAGAACAATCGGGCGTCGACCGCGTGGTCGGAGTTTGAACACAAAATGGCAGCCCGCCCCCAACTCCGCCCAAGCCGGAGCTGAATACAAAATGGCAACCCACCCCCAACCGCGCACGCATGGATCCGGCTTCCATCCATTGGGCCCAAAACCCTCCTGCAATGGCGTAGATCCCACCCCTCTCTCACTCTCCCCGTTCCCCTCACCCCCACACACACAATCCAATCACCCTCAATGCCTCTCAACCCCCCTCTCCCTCAACCTCCCTCACTCACCATCCCCCTCAACCCCCCTTATCCCCATTACCTTTCCTCCACCCTTAGGGGCTCTCCGGCACTCCACCCCACTCACCGACTCCATCCCTCCGTCCCCTCCATTCGCCCACTATATCCCCCTCATTCGCACTCTATCGCCCTATTTATCCCCATCAATGTCCCCTTTCACACCCTCCACCCCTCATTCACCATCCCCCCCTCAACCCCTCTTATCCCCCCTCATCTTCACCACCCCCTCACTCTTCACTCCGGCACTCCACCCACGCACCAACTCCACCCCCGTCCCCCCTACTCACCCACTCCATCCCCTCCCCCGCTTCATCCCCTCCTCCCCACACTCCTCCTCTATAACCCCCCACTCACCCATTCGACCACCTTCCTCATCCACTCCTCACCCTCCCTCTACCTCCCTCCCCTCCGCACCAACCCCATCGTTCTCAGCCACTCTCCCAATCCATCACCCCTCCTTCACCCATTCCACGCCTCCCCGACATTCCCACCCTCCCTCCATCCCCCCACCCACTCCATCAAACTTCCTCACCAACTCCACTCCTTTATCCACTCCATATCCCGCCTTCCCTCACCCACTCATCCACTCCACCCGCCCCATCCCTCCCTTCACTAACCCACTCTACCCACCTACTCACCCACCCCTTCCCCTCCCCTCCTCACCCCCATTCACTCCATCCTCCCTCCGCCCTCACCCACTTCACCCCCCATCCCCATGCCCATTCCACCCTCCTCTCCCTCCCCGTCACATTCCCTCCCGTT